>NW_022158115.1:0-122152 GCF_003316985.1 Fusarium coffeatum
TGGCCTGCCTTCTGGATGCTTGGTGATGCCCTCCGTCAAGGAACGGAATGGCCTCGATGCGGAGAGATTGACATCTTTGAGCGAGTCAACGGTGATATGACCGGCTTCGGTACTGTTCACTGTGGGCATGAGGGCGGCGGTCCCTGCAACGAGCCTGAGGGCCTTGGCCAGCGAGTTCCCATCCCTGACGACGACTTCCATGCCTGGTCCGTAGTGATCGACCGACGTGCTGGAAGCTGGAAGGAGGAGAAGATCACTTGGCTTCTGGACGGTAAACCTTTCCACAGCATCACTGGCGCAACTCTCAACGATGAAGGGACATGGGGCACTCTCGCTCACTCCCCCATGTACGTTCTCCTCAATGTCGCCGTCGGCGGTAACTGGCCTGTAAGTATTACCCTTCTGCTTTACATTCGGAAGACCGGAGCACTAATATGAAGCCTCAGGGTAACCCCAACAAGGCCACTGAAGCTGGCTACAAGAACATGATGGAGGTCGCCTACGTCGCCGTCTACGAGTCCACAAACTAGTTACTTAGGTAGCTGAAATCCTCTCTTCAACTTCCAAACTTCTGCTATATATACCTTCTTCTGCCAGCCCTGCCTGGCGTTCTTCAGTTCATCTCACCCTCATTCACGTGAGGGGAAAGCAACCTTCTAAGCGTCTTTGACACTGGTTCATTGCTTCGCTCGACGGTTCATTCTCTTTGGAAGCTGCTGTTCACAGTTAGCTTTGTCTTGTTCTCCCTTCTATGTCTATACCCATGTTTAGAAGTCCGTACGGCGGATTTGTGTAAATAGATATCTGGATACAAAAACAAGACTCACGACGTTATGACTCGAAACTTGATTTTATCTCAAGATGTGAATATGCGGAATGACTAAGTGTAAATCACAGAGGTGTCGTTGACACATGATGCTATATGCACCCATCCGTCCCCGTATTCAATGACTTAACGTTGGATGGTCCAAGCAAGTTGTAGCATATGATGTAATGACTGATTGCATTAGAGAATGTAACCTCTAGGCTGTAGAATACATTAATGTGTATTATCTAAGATCTGGTTGAGGTTGTCGTAAATTCAACGAGTAACAGTCGCCTCCTACTCTCAATTAACGGCCGTTTCGAGCCCCAAGACAAGGACAGGTTACACGCACGGAAGGCTGCTCCAAGTCTCATTGCTAGGCAATATGCACTAAGCCGGCTGTTAATGACACCTCAGTATCTAATAGGTTTCCGAAAATGAGGAACTCTCATAGTCGATAGTAGTAGTCAAGTTAAGTAGGACAAAAATACGTTTTATTGCAACTCATTAAAGACAAAAACTATCACTTAATGCGTTAATCTTTTGCCGGGTCTCAATACTCATCATATTTTGCAAACAACCACCAAAAAGAGGTAAGGAAAATGTAAAGTCCTGTCTTTGAACGCATAGTAAAAGGAAAAGTCGCAAGCGTGGTATGTGATTTTTCGCCATAAGCTTAGGGATACACCATATAAGTAATTCGAAACTTTACACAGATGGACGTCCGCTCCAGCCATCCTCCACCCCATCTTTAAATAACATCTCTCGGCTCACCGAGGATTTCCACCGTGCACCCGTGATAATAGTACCCGAAAGCAAGAGACAGCGAACTGTAAAAACAACAAAATGATAGGAGAGAAAGAGACGTGTGAGACCATGGGGGCTTCCAAAGGAAATACCAAGTCGTAGTGCGGGTGTGTGTCAAACCAGCTTCAGTCCAACACCACATCCAGCGTCGGTAACATAAACCAAAACAAATAGTGCTCTTTTCCCCTAATACCACCACATAGGAGGGAAATTGCCTCCTGGACCAGATCGCCGATTGACCATGATATAGTATCCACTCAAAACGCCGTGACAAATGATGCCTGATTAAGTCTGCCCAAGCTCGTGTGCGTAAATGCCTACCAACTCAACCCTTCGCGTCGATACCACTAGTCAGCTCCGATTTCGTCACCCATTGGGAACGCTTCCGTGAAGTTGAAGGCCGAGTTGTCGCCATCTTGGTCGTGCAAGAACGAGTCGAAATCGAAGTCGTTGAGCACGTCACCCGAGTTGAGGGGGTTGGCCAACTCCATACCGCCGCCATCAAACTGTAAATTGTATCAGCAATAAATTCGAAAAACAGAACAGAGTTGACACGTACCAATGGGCCAAAGCTGTTATCCATGCCCATCATCTGATTAGGGTCGTGCTGGGGAGCTGGTGGTGCTGGAGGAGGTGCGGTCGTTGCAGCAGGAGCGTTAGCTGGTCCAGATGTTTGCTGGCCGTTTTGACCGGCATTGGCCTGTCCATTCTTGTTAAAGTTGGCAGCGTTGGCGTTCTGAATAGGCGTCGCAGGAGCAGGAGTATCCTGCGAATCGTTGTTGTCGTTAGAAGGTGTTGCGCCAGCGTTGTTGAGATTCTGGTTGGCCTTCTTGTTGGCAGCAGCGCGCTACTATTGTCAGTTTTTGTTGCCCATAGCAATACATGGGATATATTTACCTTGTCCTTAGCAGCCTTGGATTCCTTCTTCTTGGGGGCGGCCTTGTTGGTTTGACTGGGAGTTGGTGGTGCGGCAGCCGCCTGTTGAGGAGATGCTGTTGTCCGGCTGTTGGCTCCATTTGCGCCAGCAGGTGGTGCCTGGGGAGGAGGCATCGATCGTTGCTGGGGAGTGTTCTGAATCTGGGGACTTTGTTGTTGCATCTGCTGGGGTACCATCTGTCCGTTAGGGCCTTGCTGCCACTGTTGGGGATTTCCCTGTGGTCCTTGTCCTGGTTGACCCTGCTGCTGCTGTTGTCGTGCGGCAGCCATCATCTGTGGTGTCATCTGCCCATTGAAAGGCTGGCCAGGGTGAGAGCTAGGTGGTCGCATGTTGCCGCCGTTCATAGGCGGTTGGCCGCCCATATTACCTTCCATCCCCTTGAAGAAATGAGGCGCCATGTTAGGATCCATGTTGTTGCCCATGAAGTTCATGGCCGGGTTGGGTGAGCCACGGGATTGACCGCCCTCGGGAACCGGTGAAGGAATACCAGAGTTGTTCATTTGAGGTGTGCCACGCTTCATCTGCTCAGCAGGGTTGGGAGATGCACCTGGTCGCATAGCTTGAGGTGATGTATCCGGGAACTGACCATTGGGTCCGGGGGGACCACCGGGTCCAGGCTGACCTTCTCGGGGCATGCCGTTGCCGACTGTGTCTTGCTCTTGGCGGGCCATCATGAGTCGCTTCTTGTTCTGCTGCTCTAGAAGCATTAGCTGCATTTGATAGTCTTGGAGGGCATGGTTGCTTCCCCCTCCGTTTTGGGGACCGCCAGGTCCCGGCCGGATGCCCCCTGGGCCGCCCATTTCCCCCCCTGGGTTGTAGAATGCGTTGAGAGCAGTTCCATCAGGACCCTGTGCCATCATCGGAGATCCCTGGCCTTGAGGGACAGCATTTGGCATCTGTTTGCCTCCCATCTGGGTACCATGGTGTTGCTGTAGGTTTTGCGAGTATGTTGCGATCGACTTTTGCTGGGCGGCGGGCGGAGCGTTGGCAAAATTTGCCAATTGCGCAGGGTGTAGCGTGTGGGGGTTGATGCCATTAGCAGTCAGCATTTGTTGCGCGGCGGCAGTGTTGGGTGCCATCTGTCCAGCAGGCATTTGACGGCCATTAGCCATCATACCAGCAGGCTGGTTAGGGTTGAAGGGCGCGTCGATGCGTTGTCGCTTGGAGGGCGAGGGAGCGTTCTCCCCAGAAGCCGGCGATGAAGGTCTGTTTTGGCCATCCATGCCGGAAGGGTCTCGTTGCATCTGGTTTTGCTTGGCCTGCTGTAGCATCATTTGAGGGCTGCATGTCACGGTTAGGCGAAGGGCTTATCAAAAAGATGAGAAATAAGATGCTCACTTGTTTTGGTTGTTGGCCATGGCAGCACGGGCAAGGTTCCCCTGCTTCATGTTCATGGCCATGCCGCCGTTTTGCATGCTTCGCATCATTTGATACTGCTGCTGGGTCATGTCTGGTCGCACTTGGCGCAGAAGTTCCTGCTGGTGATTCTGCTTTAGCCGGGATTGTTGCTACATTGCCACCAAGGGTCAGCATTGGTCACCAGCCAAAGTGGTTACCAAATGTAGGGGCAAGAGCAGTCAGTCTGACACCATCTCCCATCGATTGGAAGTGGTCACAGAACGATCGTGCCCAAGGTGGCAGTACGGCATAATTAGATAAATTAAAAAAAGACTTACTTGAGTGTGTTGGACGTATTGGTTAATGGTATTGTTTCCGCTCTTAGCTCGCTGCGCGTAGTAAATGTCCCAGAACAGTGAGAACCACTCGTAAAGGAAAGACGTGTCGGACGCAGGCATGGGAAGCTTCGGCGGCGGCAAGTCTTCGGGGAGTTTGGAGTCGATATCGTCCTTGGAGTCGGTATCCATGGGGTCATCGCCAACGCCGTTGATGACATTGCCGTTCTCGTCGCGACGACGATTCGCGCCATCTTTAAGTACATTGACCTGTTGGTCGCTTTCGAGGAGGGATCGTGCGCATTGGTACATTCCCATGCGAATAAAGTACTCGTAGATATATGTGTTGAGGATGCTGCGCTGATTATCATTTGCCTGGTGTTGACGGGACGCGGCGGCAGCGGCAGCGGCAGCAGCTTGCTGGGGGTTGACAGCGCCGTTGTTCATCATAGGCATGGGAGCACCTCCAACAGGGCCACCCATGGGGTTCATGCTGGCCATATTGATGTTTGGGTTCATGGCCGTTGAAATGTTAATACTGTAATAAGAGCAAATAGAGGCCTAGAGGCTCTGCCGTAGCGGCAGCAAGTCGGGGGCTCGTGTAGCCACGGGGGCGTGCCACCAGGCGGGACTGCGCTGGATAGCCTCCCGACGTGGACGTGACAGGCAATAAATCCAAAAGGCGCGAGTGAAGGGATCACCAGCGACGGAGACGTGGACGCGGTCCAAGCTGCCAGGCGCGCGGTCGGACGGGGACGAGGCGAGAATCGCGAGAACCACGAGACTAGGAGAAACAGAGGCGAACCCCAAGTAGCGGGAATTGGAAGATCGTGTCAAGCGTCGATAGTAGGCGGGAACGTATGTCGCAGGTAATTAATAAAAACAAAGCAAAGACGCAACAATTATGCGATGCTTTGCGATGCGATAGTCGACCAGATGTCGATGTCGCGGTGATGAGTTGGAGATAGAAAGTATGGTGGATGAATATGGTGTGGTTGGTGTAGGTTGGATTTGGCGGAGTGTCGAGGTAACTGGGAGTGGAAAGTGGGCGCTGGGCTTGTGCTCTCGAGGTGAATGGCCTCCTCAGTTGCTCAGTGCTCGATTCTCAGCGTAAAAAAAAGAAAGACAGCACACAGACGGAGACTGCCCGGGGTTGGTCAGGGGTGGGAGGGTACTCGAAGACTGGCGGGGGACCAGGGCAAATAATAAGTACCCTAGGAAATTCAACGGAACGCGCCCCAAGGTAAAACGGGTACCTCTCAATTATATGTAAGGAACCCGTTAATAAAGGTACCGACAGCAGACGGAAGGGATTCAGACGCCAAACGGACGGGAACAGTGGAGGACGAGAACCACAGTATGATACCGTTCGTGGAGTTGAAAGTATGTAGGCCCAACGTCAGACTCTGATGAGTCTGCTTAGGTTGCGTTTGTCGTCTATCAAACGCGACAGCTGCTCTGACTTGAGGATTCCAGAATCAAGCGGCACTAGGCCGAGCAAAGGGGAATGATGTGCTTTGTTTAACAGAAGAGAAAGAGGTGTGAGAATGAAAAGGAGCAAGACAGAAGTTGTGGGTGAAAAACGTGGTCGGTCGGTCCTTGGTTTGGGCGGTGGGTGTTGAGTCCAGTTCCATAATGAGTGGGAGGACGGGAAACTTTTCTTGTTCTTGTAGCCCTTCTATCCTTTTCCGACCCTATAAGATGCTCTCAATTGGATCTGTGAATAATCATCACCTGTTACTGAATGTGCCCCTTCAAAGGCGTTACTTGCTTAGTGCTCGCCAACTAAATGTTACTTATTTCTGCTTCTTGAATATTTGCAGTGATGCATCTCGATGGATGTTTAGATGCATGCAATTTAGGTACAACTACGCCAAACCTTAGGTTGATCCAAAATGGTAAAAGACCAAAGTACAACGCTGGATTTTAATGGCCGCCAGGCGTCTGCCAAAGCTTAGGTTGCTCTGGGACCTGGGGAGAGATCCACCAAGATGCGATGCCTTGCCTCCTTGCAGCTAAGAGAAGTCGGGGCGGTCGATCATGGGTATAGAATTGTAGATATAACTCGACCTGGTATGGATACAGAGCAGATAGATCTTCATGTTCAGCACGAGTTAATATGACAGCTCGCCGAAGCCAGACCCATCCATTGTTCTATCAGTTGGTTCAAAGACATTTCGACTTGGCCAGAACTACCGAGACTGGTTTGATACACATGGAACATGCACGGCAACAAGCCGCTTCTAACCAGGATTGGGAGGCTGGATTTACCACAGGGCTACCCGGGCCGCCAAACTGAGATGCGATGCCCTGTGAGGCTCAGTGAGCCCAGCGCATCTCAGCACCTCCAGCGGCCTGGGCCGTAGTTGTAGTGGATGCTCTTCAGGGGCTTTCCTTCAAGGTTTGAGAGTTAGCGGACCCGAATGATCGAGGTCGGGTCGCGTCACCCCACAGGAAAACGACTGGACCCTGATCTAATGGCGCGCGCCCTGCGGTCCTGGTTTAGGTACAGAAAGGTTTCCGGACGACTGGCGCGCCCATTCTTGGCGCGTTACACTAGGGTACGTAAAATTCAGCCCAAGGTGCGTAATTTTCAGACCAAGGCTTGAAAATGGTCAGTCTTGAGACCTGAGGCATGATATGGAGACAAAAAAGGGAGCCAATCTCAGGCAAAAAAAACCGATGTTGCCTCAGGCATGAGCGTCTCCGTCATTGGCCTAAGCTTGTTCCTCCGCTAACAGATCCCGCCTTGCTCCATCTAATTATGACTGTCAATCGATCATGTTCCATTTCGTGGGGATTAACGTTAGTTTTTATCAATCCCAACTCGTCCCTGACTATCAGCATGGGGTCTCGATAGGAGGCATAACTACACTTGATCGCACTTGATTGTAATATAAATCACTTCGTTTCAAAGTTCAAGAAAAGAGCAATTCTTCATTCGATCTATCATGTTAATCGCCGATGTCTGGCGTGATCTTTATTAATCGTGCGTTTCTAGTCTAGCACGTGGCTGACAGCTGTCCTCCTCTCCATGGGTATTTACACGTACCATGCATGGTCTCTAGCCAACTGTCGCAAGATTGATAACTACCTTCTGAGTTTGCGTTGCATACCAAGCGTCCTGGTTGATATGTCGTCATGCATGCCGTCGGCAATCTTTTTTTGTTTTTGGAGATATGCTGTCCCTCAATATCTGGGTTACCGTATGGCCATCCATAGCTTTTTTGGCGAAGCGCCAAATCGTCGTCACATTCGTAACTAGTTATTCCTCTGAATCTCTCAGTCATCCTCAGGTGGCAGTTCGTCATCGATGTAGCGGATTAGCGAAACCCTCATCTCTGTAGTATCATTGCCTCGCAAGACATCGCTAACAAAGTGAGCCTCAACTTGCATCTGCACCATTTCAAGTGCACCTCGTAGCACTCCACATAGGATATTCGAGTACCAGAGTTGGTCTTGCGCTCGCCCGTCGTCAGGGAGCTCAACAAAGTCGGCTAGGGGGTTCTCTTCGAATACCAGCGAGAATTGGTCGTTCTCGCTTGTCCAGTTCACAACCTGAGGAGTGATATTGAGAAAGATCTTGAATCCAACCTGTCCTCTTGTCAGCCGATGTCATAGATCATATGATGATTGTTCATACTCGAGAAATCATCTCGGCCGTCTCGCGGAAGTTGGCGCATCGCTTCATGGTGTTGGATTTGGCAAGATAGTCTTCGATCAATCGTAGACCAATGTTGTATCCCATCTTATCAAGCTGTTTGTTGACCTCCGCATAATCGCTTTCGTAGTCTTTGCAGAGTTGTGCGACAATAGTTCCGTAGGTCAAAGTGACCAGTTCTGCGTTGACCTTGTCGATTCGGGTTCTGTCATTCTGGTCAGAGGAACATTCGATCTCGCGACCATGTAGGTATCTCGTACTTCCAAATCCTGAACTCCAGTTAGCAATTGCAATAAGATTTGTTTGCGACCAAGATGGCTGCGTAGTGAACTTACTCCTCGCCCAAGCGAGTCGCTTTGTTAGAAGCCATCGTTACGGCTGTGAGAGGGGAATGGACGTGAGACAAGCGACAAACGTGGATGTGACGAGCAAGCTTTGCAACAAAGTGGGTAGGTTTGATAAGTTAAGTCTATATCCGATAAAACAGCACAAAGTTATAATGCACCTCTAGAGCTGTACAACGTCCTGTAGCTAGCCGCAACCAGGGAGGTGAAGCAATGGCGCCAACACCGCCCTGGGAAGTCGGTGGACGGAGTGTTGGAATGCCGACGCCAGGAACAATTCCGGCCCGACTACCAATTATTCGGGAGCTTGATTTGCATGAAGTCCACCACCATCGTTAAAAGTGAAGCAGCAGCAAGCTCTAAGCTCATTTTATACCTCTGCGAATTGACGAAAAACGGGCGCATTCACAAAAGCAGAGTCGCATCGAGTCAAACTTTTCTTTGGTTATCTTCAAAATTAACAATGTCTGCCGAAAAGCGTCCCGCTGACGATGATCCTGGCTCCTCCCAATCGCTCGTGAAGCGACAGAATGTCAACTCTTCCACAGGCGCCGTCGCGCGTTTGAACGCGTCAAGCAATGCGTTGGTGCAATCGGTAAGTTCAGACTTGGTTTGGGGCTTGGAGATAACTTGACTAACCCGTGAAGGCACCACGAACAAGTGGACTGCAAGCTCCTGTTATGGAACTGTCAGGACACTCGGGCGAGATCTTTGCAGCAAAGTTTGATCCTACAGGCAACTTGATTGCGTCTGGTGGCATGGATAGATCGATAAGTAAGTAATGAATGGCTGATTGTGCACGAATTGAACTGACATGAACAGTGCTCTGGAGAACCTACGGCGATTGCGAAAACTATGGCATATTGAACGGACATCGGGGTGCTATCTTGGACTTGCAATGGTCCCGCGACTCGGAAATTCTATACAGTGCATCAGCGGATGTGCACCTTGCGAGTTGGGATTTGACGTCAGGCACGCGAATTCGCAGATATGTTGGACACGAGGAAGTCATCAACACTTTGGGAATCAGCAGACGAGGAGAAGAGTTGCTGGTCAGCGGTAGCGACGACTCAACTATCGGAATCTGGGATCCTCGATCAAAGAATGCTGTCGACTACATCCAAACCGAATTTCCCATCACCGCGATTGCTGTGTCAGAAGCTGGCAACGAGATATACGCAGGCGGTATCGACAACGACATTCGAGTGTGGGACTTGCGAAAGAAGTCGGTGATATACTCCATGCTGGGCCATTCCGACACCGTCACCTCATTGAGGGTTTCGCCAGACTCTCAATCGCTTGTCTCGTATGCTATGGACTCTACCGTACGAACATGGGATATCCGACCCTTCGCACCCACAGAAAGACACATCCGAACCTTTGATGGCGCAACTATGGGAATCGAGAAGAATCTTCTGGGAGCAAGCTGGGATTCAGATGGCAAGAAAATTGCAGCAGCGTCAGGCGATGGCACAGTTATGGTATGGTCAAGCGAGACTGGCAAGCTCGCCTACAAGCTGCCAGGTCACAAGGGCACAGTCAACTGTGCTGAGTTCTCGCCAGGAGATGAGCCTATTCGTAAGTCATGTCGCCCACCATGTCAAGTCGGTAAACTAACGAGATATAGTGCTTTCGGCTTCATCAGACCGCACAATGCTTCTCGGCGAGCTGAAATGAGCGGCGTCAGCAGTAACCCGATATTCTAATCTACCATAGCTCCCTGGCGATATCAATACGGGACATGCACGCGACCATTTATCAGGACCATTGGGGAATACTTTGCGCCTTCAGGGACTTGACCAGGCCGATGTTTGATCCTACCAAGGCTGAAGAGTCATCATTACGATGAGCCAGGGAGCCTTGTGCGACTTTGGCTATTATTGTCAGGGAGCGTAATATTTAACTTGAGGGAGTCGGTGACGGCGACGGCTAGAAAAGCGGATTGATGCATACAATTGCTGTACGGATACAGTTTTAACAATATTCACATTAACATTGGGAAGGGTGAAGGAGGCGTTCTGGCTTGCATCAAACATGAGACACGAGCTGGGGCACGCATAGAGTGTTTCAAAGCAATCCCTCACAACTGCAAATAGTCAATGAATAAAGCAGAGCTCTGTCATGCCCTTGAAGATCAAACACGATTAAGCTTCAGAGCCACATCGCCTACCAATCATAACCAGAGGCCATTGCGTTCGGTGCAACCCCATTCTTCAGAACTGATTCAATATTCGTGACTTTTTCGTCCGCTTGATCGAATAGCCTGAAGAGGGTAGGAAGTTTCATGTGCTCCCTGCACCAAATTCGGTTGGCTGTGAGGCGCTCCAAGCAGAATGGAGGTACGCTCCAACCCGAGACGGCCAAGCTTAGGAACAGTGACAGAGTCAGAACGATAGCCGCATCAGGTTAGCTCTACACTGCAGTTGGTCTGGTTACCCCTGGATGGGTGCTCGGACTGAGTAAGTAATTTGTAGATCTCCACAGCCCACGTTTCTACCGCACGGAATGGCCAATCCATTCAGCTAGAACAACTGTCTGTGTTGCGTGATAATTTCTTAGCAGATGCGTCCGAGACCAATTGAACCAGTGTTTCTTCCGCAAACAGCGACATATCGCAATGTAGCTGCAGGAGCATTTGCTTTGTGTGTGTTTCAATCCCTGTTGTTTACGTCCGTTCACCCGTCAAAGTGTTGATAAGCTCAAAGCTTCGACAGCGAACACCCTTGAAGTCGAGGATCGTGAGATCCCTGACACAGTTTGTCCCTTCGGAGGACCCGTTCCCTACTGCAGGTTGCCTTGACCTAGACTAAGACCAGAATAGGTTGAGCCTAGGTTGTCATGACATGGGCCGTTTGTCAATCAAGGGGCCAAATAAAGGGATCCTTGTGTGAATAACAAACCTCTAGCCGGGGCATCTGCCCATTTGAGAGCCCACTAGCTAAATAATTAGATCATAGCGAAGCTGAGCTGGGGCTGCATTGGTTGCGATTTATCGACTTGTCTCCTCTTTTTTATTGAGTTTCTTGTCACTTGCTGTTCCTCGTCCGTCTTCGTCGTCCCTTGCTGTGTGCTTGCAGTCACAATCTCGCGTTCAAGACAGGCTTCTTGAACGTTTCTTTTTCCTCTTATTTTCCTTCTGCGTGTTTATTCCTCTCTACTATACTAATACGTAGTGCCCGAGATGGTACAACAAAACTCTTCTTCGTGTTGAGCGTGTAATCGTATGTTCTTCTACTTTTGCTACCTGGTCAAAAATCCACGATAGCGCCATCTTAGTCGCTCTGCCTGAGTCGTACATAACGGTACCCATCGATCGTATATACTTGCCTCGGTCCCCACTGAGAAAAGATGCCTCTGGCCCATCCCGACATGGAGAGGCTTCGTGCTGATCTTATACAACGATCACGCATGGAGCGAGGTGGAAGTTCGAATGAAGGCGTTGCCAATGCCAACGCCAATGTCGATATCGAAGCTGGACGGCGTCAGCCCAGTACCTCAGAGTCTCGCCCGATGATTGCGCCTCTTTCACGGCTGTTAAGTCGCAGAGAACCTGCTTCCATGACTGGACAACCTCATCTCGCCGAAATCGAGAGCGTCAAGTCCCAAGACTCTAATTCGAATCGACCGAATGTCGGTCGACGTTTCGCGATACCAAATTTCCTGCGAAGATGGGGCCGTGACAGCAGCCCGTCGCAACCTGATGATATTCGCAATATAACTGCCTCTCCAGCACCGTTATTACCTGTCGCCGAGCCTTTATCGCCAACAAGACCAGAGCCGGTCGCAACTCCTTCAGAATCGCAACAAACTCGAGGTCAACGACGTCGACAAAACACTTCCGTTGATCCTTTGGAGGCGCATCTCTCCGAAATTCTAGGTGCGCCTATTAACAGGGAAAGAAGGAGGAGAGAACACCATGACAGAGATCGTGATTATCATCGATCACGCAGAAGCCGTGAACATCGACATCCCAAGTACTTTCTGGGATGTATACCATGGGTTCGATCCAGGCGTATGCGGGCGCAAATCCTAAGATGTATGACATCGGGTCTGTTTCTGATCATACTCGTTACCGTTTGTAAGTCACGAGTCCGATTGCGATTCTCATATTTGAATGTGACATTGACCAAGTGTAGATCTCTGCCTCTCGATGACCAACAAAGTCAACACGCGTGAGATGAACATCATGCTCATTCTCGTTATCCTCTTTGCAGCTGCTTTCTTCTTCCACGGACTGATAAGGCTCTGCCTACTAATAATAAAAGGCAACCGTGAGGCTGCTTTGCGGGCAAGTCGACCTCCTCGATACCGAGGCCCGCGATATGCAGTACCTCCAGTCCCAATTCCAGTAGTCCTCGCGCGGGATGAAGAGGCCATTGACGGAGACAGCGAAGTAACAAAAACGCTGCCTCCTGCTTATGGCCGCTGGCGTGAGACAGTTGTAAGTTTTGATTCCCTGAGTATAAAGTTATAGTTGTGATCTAACAGTTTGCAGCGTGTTGATCCAGATCGTCTGTTCTGGCAGCGCAACGAGAATGTGGATCTTTCTGAAATAAGGCCTAGTACACGGTCTGGCCCTCGCCCACCTTCATATGTATCTGAAGATGGCATCTCGTATGTAGTTGAGGCACAACCGCGATCTACGGCACCGAGCACCGAAGTTCCTCTTCCTACTCACCCATCAGAGTTGGGTAGAGTGACTCGGGTAACGACTGAGTAGTGAAGTGATGGAAAGCATCTCAAACCCGCACACTATTAGCTACACAAAGTGAAAGCATCTGAAGACCCCAGAGCCCAATAAAGGGCATTGTTGAATTGAGCATATACGAGTATCTACGGCATTGGAATACATATTAGCGAAGGTCACAGGGTTTCTCCTGTTTTAAAACAGACGTTGAGGAGTTTTTGGGATATCTTACAAGCGTTCAGATACCAGATAGAAGAAAAGCAATATTACGGCCTTGACTCTAGCTGAAAACACTGACCCTTGGTGGATCCAGAAGCGATGACACTTCGCCGGTGAATTCGACTACAGCCGAAAGCGGCCTGTGTATCTCGATCTTCTCGGACAGAACAGGGTAAGGAATAATTAATATCTCATGGCGAGTTTCAGAAGGCCAGCGTCAGGTGTGGGTTTGCCAACTGCTAAGAAACTGTAAATGCTCCAAGAAGCTTTCGAGGAAAAAACAGCTGCAGGTTAAATAATACATACCTTAGTCAAGGACAACGGTTTGTTGCCCTCCTGTTGAAGCTGATTGAGATCCAGTGTTTCTCATAGGTCAGCTACAGAAAGGTTGCTGATACCATCACGTGCGCTTATACTTTAAAGTCAAACGGCTGGAGAACATGCCGCTTGGCAGGAACGGTCAAATAAGAAACGCTCTTCCACTAATTGTTGCTAAAAGCTAGCTCCAGGCTTGCTCTTATTCTTTCCCAAACCAGTCAGGTTAAAAGGTGTGAAGAGGACTGGACAAATATCCGTATTGATTGGTCGATTAGCCGGTGAGATCTTTCCTCTTTGTTCTTTAGTGTCTTCGCGCTTGAATACGCGTGATTGCAAGCGAAGTTGGAAGAGTAGCGAGAAGGAAGTGTGAAGGGAGGAACTTGAGCACATAGACAGATAAACTGATGAGTCTAGGGTCAGTGAATCAGAATCGAAGTTATCCATATCATTCACACCTAGGGTAAGTGGTATAGCTGCTGGTATCAACTGCAGAGGGAAGGTAGGTCATCATGACACAGTCAGCTATCTATCTCATCAACCCAAGACAATCAATCAATGTGGGAAAAAGACCCGCGCAAGTTCCCCTCCCCCTCCTGCCCAGGTTGACCTCTTACTCTAGGCTTATTACTCTTAGCCTCTTAGCCTCCGTCACGCCGCTGAGTCGAGGAGTTGGGTCGCCCCTCCCCACAATCCACAATCCAAAAGTCCACAATCCAACCATTCCACTTTGTAGTTGGTGGTAAGTACAGTAGTAGGTTCCCTTGGTTCCCTGGGTCAGGTCAGGTCGGGTCGGGTCGTCGTCCAGTCGCAAGGTGAAAAAGGGCAGGTAGTGTGCCATTCGCTCCTGCTGTGTGTGCTCCCCTCATTGTGAAAATTTTTTAATTAAAAATTATTTCCATTTCCATCTTTTGAGAACAAAGACTAAACAACTCTGAATATATCTCTTGGTGTTGAAAGTGCCATTTTCGGTTTCTTCCAATACTCCCTTGTTCATTCATAATACACCTATTGGACCGCATTTTTTACTTTTGTATTCCTCTTACCCATCAAGCTCCCCCCCCCGAGCCACAAAGGTACGTACGTTGATGCTTTTAGTTGCTTGCATTGCGTTTTGTGCTGTGCTTTGCTTTGCTTTGCGCTCTGCTGTGCGCTGCGGTTTGTTGCTGCCCCTCCTTTGCGCAACCGACAACAAAGCCTGGAATTATATGGTCTCGGCTACTACGACAACGACCACTTTGGACTCTCGCACTCGAATAATTCGAAAATGGCATTAATATCAACTTGTTGTTTCGCTTCAAATTTCAGCTGCTGCTATCGTTCTCGCCGACCCAAGAAATCCCGCATTTGACCCCTCCGTCACCCGTCAAGACGTTGACAACTGCTTTCCGCACCTGGCCTCCGTGTACGACCCGACATCCCGGCGCAACCTCCGTTATACAATCGTCCGTCCGAACGGGAAAGCTGGATATCGCGATTTCTGCAATGGCCTTGATCTTGGTGTTGCCCCTCGGCAAAAGTTCAAGTGCGGGGTTTCGCGATCCGGAAATATCATATCCGGATATGACGATTGTCAATAAAGCAAATGACATACACACGACTTGGTCGTTGCTGGCACCCGACAATGCGATTCGACATGGATAACGTTCCTGTATTATTGGCGACACCACCTGCAAAGTTCGAGATACTTTTCCTGTCGTTAATCATGGAAAACCATCCTGTCTGCCTGGCTCGAAAGCTGCATGCATGATCAGCCCGATATAGCGCGATTCCTACAGGCCTGGCATCTATACATCATGCTGTTGTTGAAACACCTCGCTATCAGCATTGGACCCGGTGCGGTTGGACGACAATGGGAATGGCAGCTTCAAATCGCATACAGCAGTATACTCTCAACGACCTTTGTTGCTAACCATTGACCTAGACCCTTATCTTCAAAATGTCTTCTCTCTCTCGACGTGCTTGCTACAAGTGTGGCAATGTTGGCCATTACGCTGAGGTCTGCTCCTCTGCCGAGCGTCTCTGCTACAACTGCAAGCAGCCTGGTATGCTCAACTTGATACTCACAATGCGATCAATGTCTAATTCTTCAAAGGCCACGAGTCCAACGGATGCCCTCTTCCCCGAACCACTGAGGCCAAGCAGTGCTACCACTGCCAGGGTCTTGGCCACGTCCAGGCCGACTGCCCTACCCTTCGCTTGAGCGGCACCGGTACCAGCGGTCGATGCTACAACTGTGGCCAGCCCGGTCACCTTGCTGTATGTGCAAGTTCTGTTCTTTACCTCGAAGCATAACTGACTTTGTATGATAGCGCGCTTGCCCCAACCCCGTTGGCCCTGGCCCCATGGGCCGCGGTGCTCCTATGGGCCGTGGTGGCTTCCCCGGTGGCTACGGCCGAGGTGGTTTTGCCGGTGGTCCTCGCCCTGCCACTTGCTACAAGTGCGGTGGTCCCAACCACTTTGCTCGTGACTGCCAGGCTCAGGCTATGAAGTGCTACGCCTGCGGCAAGCTCGGCCACATCTCCCGAGACTGCACTGCTCCCAACGGTGGCCCTCTCAACACCGCTGGCAAGACCTGCTACCAGTGCGGTGAGGCTGGACACATCTCCCGCGACTGCCCTCAGAAGAACGCCCCTGGTGTTGGCGAGATTCCTCCTGAGGTTGACATTGGCAGCGTTCCTGCTCCCCCGGTTGCTTCCATCGCTCCCGTGGCTTAGACACAAAATGAAGATAGCTGTTGGGACTCTGCCTCAGTTGCAGACAAACCAACAGCGGCCCCTCGGAACTGATTGTTCCCGTGGCTTCGGTCTGAGATGACCTCTGACTTTGTTTCTTTATCGTTCTTTTCTTTTTTTGATGCCGACACGTGAACATACTCATCATCATTACCCTCGTATTATTTCTTTGTTCCGGTTCTTGTCTATCTTGATCCGAAGCATGCAATTGCCAGCATCGCTTGGCTGGCCTTGGCTTTGCACGGCATTTTCGGTTTGTCTAAATTCATCTTTGGACCTCTTTCTTATCTTTACCTGGACGATAGTCGCATTGTCCCCGCGAGCATGCATGGCCAAAGCAGTAAAATCGCTACCATGCACCTCTGCTCAGCTAGGGATTGCCGACTCTTATCAGGAAAAGACATCTACCAACGAATTTCCTTTTTCCAACATTCACCTAGACTTGTTTGCATGGATCCTTGGTTACTAGGGGGTCTTTAGACGGTTTCTCCGTATTTGGCACCTTTCCTCAGACACAACTTTGGATCATTCACCCAAGGACTACTACTACGATTTGAACGACAGACGCTGTCACATGGCTCTTAACGACTTTCGAAAATTCTACGGCACCCTGCGAAGGATATACCCCGCGAGGCGATGTGTTGGTTGTTGAGCTTGGAAAAGAAAAGCGCAGAGACTCAGGCTTTGATCAGTGAAGTCCCCGCATGGTAGCGGGTAAGATCAAGCCTCGGGAGAGCTTGTGTTGTCGCTTGGCGGCAAAAAAGACCAGTGGACGCGTGCGTGAGAGTGGTGGGCTGAAGGCCAGATTGATCAATGATCAAAGGGGATAAGATGTTGTTTTCTGTGGACGACGAGTTGCTTGTTGCTACTATGCAGAAGGACTCTGTATGATGCGGAGAGTGGTGCTCTACAGAACGGCAGACAGACACATGCAAACAACACAGCTCGAAGGGAGGAAACTAGGAGCTTCAATGTCCTTCTCTACTCCAAGATGGCTTGTGTTGAATGTAGTTGTGGTTTTGGTGTGGGTCTGATGGATGAGGAGGGAGGCTGCAGTGGTGGTTAGTGACAGACGTGCAAGATGCAGTGAGAAGAGTTGTAAATGATTTGATACGCACCCATAACCCCAAATGAAGCGAAGTGGCATCAGAGAAGCAAGATGTGTGGCGAGATGTGTTGACGTAGGAGATCTGTATGAGTATGAGTACGAGCACGAGCATGAGGCTGACGATTGGCGTTTTTCTATGGCATCGCCCTGTATTGATACGGGACAAGAGCAGACATGTTCAGGCGTTTGGGACTTACAATTTGAATATCCTGTGAGCAGGAACAGTGTATTAAGGGTAACAGGACAAAATGGAACCTAAAACTGAGTAGAGTTCTTTAAATGCTATCATAATAACAGACACTATGCCATGGTGAGTAACCGTGGCCCAAGAGACAGCTAAAATCCATTCCGCTAAATTACCTAAATATCATAAATCATGTACATCAGAACATAGAAGTAACAGTTCTTCTCCTGGCACTGTCCCCCTTGATGAATCGGATCTTCTCCGCTGTATCCCCCACAAGTGTAGCATCCTTGGCACTATCATCCACATCCAGAACCTTGGTGCTACACTTCTTCTCGACGTCTACTTCCTCGTCATCCTTGCCGAAGGGGATAGGCCGGATCACTTTAAGGTTGAGATCGCCATCTTCCTCACCTTCGCCGAGACCCTTGTGAAAGATACGGATGCCGACGACGACAACGGCGTTCCAGGGGTCCTTCTCGACGTCATCGCCTGCTTCAGAGCCAGAGTCGGAGGATGAGTCGGAGTCGGAATCTGAGGCCGGGACTTCGCCGTTGAAGTTGTCGACGTGAATCCAGATTTCACGGTCGGCGAGATCGAGGAGGGTGCCGACGCTTTCGACGTCAGTTTCGACCTCTTCTTCGGTGTCTGACTCAGATGAGGATTCTGAGTCTGAGTCTGATGCTTCAGCCTCTACAGCAGCAGGCTCCGTGCTAGTCTGCTCTTCAGTAGGTTTCTCTTCAGTAGGTTTCTCTTCAGCGGGCTTCTCCTCTGCGATATCCTTTTCATCCGAGTTGTCGGATTCAGGGGTCATGGGCTCTTCAGGCTTTACGGCATCAGTCTCAGACTTTTCAGCTGGCTCTTCAACCTTTTGATCAGTCTGTGCTTTTTCCTCTGACTCGGCCTTCTCCTTTGCTTCTGCTTCAGCCTCCGCGTTTGCCTTTGCCATCGCCTCTGCCTTGGCTTTAGCCTTAGCTTCAGCCTTCAGCGCCTTTTCCTTAGCCTTCTCAGCTTTGAGAGCTTTCTTCTCCGCTAGGCGAGCATCTCTCTTAGCCTTCAGAGCAGCTTCCTTGAGCTTTCTTTTCTGCTTGTTCTTAAGTCGTCTGTGCTCACTCCTCTGGAACTCCTGTTTCAAGATATAATGGCTGTTCTCGCGTTCTTTGAGAAGCTTCGCCTTGATCTTATCCCGTCTCTTCTGCTTGATCTGCTTCTCGTGCGCCTGACGAGCCTTCTTCTCCTCGGGAGTCTCGACGAATCGTCCCTTGCAGTGGCCAAGATCGTAGGCAAGACCGATGCGGAGCAGCTTCTCACGGCGGGACTTGGCGTTATTCTTAATGACCTTCTCGATGGGCAAGATGTCCAGGTCGCGTGTCGCGTTGATCTTGACGCGGACTTCGTAGTCGCCTGCTTCAAGCTCGAGCTCGACGTTGACAGAGCGTGTCATGCAGAACGGAGCTTGGCTGCGGATGACATAGTCTGAGTGACCGGCCTTGTGCAGCCGGAAGTTGAGCTCAAAACGGTATTGGCCTTCAAGACCTTTGAAGAAACGATCGTCGAGTTGAGACAAGGCGATCACCACAGGACCTGAGTTTGAGAGAGTGAAGGAAAAGTGCGAGTCGTGGTAGTCCAGAACCCAAGGGACGGCAAATGTTGTCCAGAGTTGAGTGACACGCCACTCAGGGGTGAAGAGACGGGTTCTCGAAAAAGTCTGGTACTTTCTAAGCAAGTCTTCATATGAGATCCAGAAGTCTCCGTCATCCCCGAAGCGGTGGTCGAGCTTTTGAAGCCACTCGGCTGTCCACTCCTTTGAACCATCGCCTGGTATTGGTTAGCAAGTGTGCAATATTAACAGTAAGGTATTCACTTACTCCATGGGCCAGTCCATTCATGCTTGCCCCAAGGATTCTTGACCTTGAGTAATCGCTTACCGTCAATCTCGACGGCCTTCTGAATAGAGTAGGCATGGCCCTCTACAATGCCCTTACGCTCACCCCAACCACCGAAGACGCCAGTGCTACACCCGAAAAGAAATTCGTCGTTGACCTTGAGAAGTTGTTCCTTCCAGAAGTACTCCTATATGTGTGTTAGTTAGTCCTCGTTCTCACGATTATTAGCTGCATAGGTCTAACCCTGTCCAGAATATCAGTAGTGACGAGCTCAGAGGTAATGCCTCCAGTGAGATCTTCAAGACCTTCACCTTCATGCCCACCCTCAATGGAACAGTAGTCTCCATGAGCCTTGGCGTAACACTTTTCAAGGAGAGGCAGCCAAGTCTCTTGAGGATGGGCACACTGAGCAAAGTAGAGAGCGCCACTGTTGGATTGGAAAATGCGGCGATAAGCTTCGTCAGGGTCCACTCGCTCGATATCGTCGAACAGGACTCTGTCGAGATAACCCTCATCGTAATCAGGCTTGATCAGGTAGAGCTATGAACTGGTCAGTACCAAGTTACTCAGAAATCACAGCAAGACATACAAAGTCGTCAACGATCTCTGAGATCCATTCACCGTCGCGGTAAAAGACAAAGCCGTAAACGCCAACATCGGTATCATGAGCGACACATAGCCTCTCAATCATACCAGACTTTTCGCTCAAGGTGCAAAGAGCAGCAATGAACCAACAATCTCCATTGCGACCCTGTCTGATATCATTGGCAGTAGGGCCGTCGATATAGAAGCGAGGATTATCAAATATTTCGCCTACTCGTTTGACGCTCTCAGGTGCGAGGTCTATACCAGGCACTTCGTCTTCCCTGTTGGACAAAGAACGAAGACAATCGTTCTGGCGCCACTTGAGGTCTACTTCAATGTCGAAGTGAGGGTCACGGTATCTTTTGTTGACGCGACGACACTCCTTGACGATCTTTTCAACTTTGGCACGGCATGTTGCTGCGGCGTCATCATAAGAAGCTTGACAGGTTGTTGTTGTGACTTGATTGCCTCTCTTGGCGGCAAACTCAGTGTATGTGTTGGAGGGAACAACAGTTGTGGCTGGAGTTTGTCAGCTGTGTTTAGGTACGTTATGGAAGCAAATATCTTACCCTTTCCGGGCTTCTTGGTCGTGAATTGCTTCCAGAACTTGTCAATGACCTGTTGAGGAGTAACCTTGGATCGGTCTCCGAGATCATCGACATTAGCTCCACTGGGGGAGGACGAACAAGATGACATCTTTCGTGGTGGTTTGAGGAAGAGTCTATGAACTCTACTCACTCAAGACAAGGTTTACTGAACTGGGAAATGGAAAGAGAATGAAAAGAAACTCAGGTTCAAGAAAGGCCCCCGAAGCGCCTTTTATCCTCTTGATCGAACCAGGAACATCTATACTATGCACGCCAGAAACATAAGCGCTTACACAGTCTTCAGCGTCTCAGGTCCATCAGCGGCCAACTCATCTCAAACCCCGGATGCACAAACACGGGACGAGTTCTAATTCACGCTCTGGTATGACTTGACACGCCGTTGAAGCGCTTCGCCGGGCTTGGCTCCAGCGGCTACATGTATGTAAGACGGCTGGCAGAGAAATATAACCAGGATAGGTCTCATTCTGGTGACATCGTCGAGCTTGGCCCCCAAAAGAACCCTTGACGGGCCGTTCAACATCCCTGTAGTCTGCCGCTCACAAAGGACCCAGCTTGTCAGCCCTAGACTAGACTCGTAGGGCTGGACGGCGAGAGAAGGAGGGGGAGAGACGATGAAAGAGGGGGGGATGAAGTTGGTGGAGATTGTCAGGTGGTTGGAGGGGATACATCCCGGTCTGTTGCGGCTGATTATGCATGGACGGGTATTGGGACTGACAATGGCAAGTGAGATCAAGTGAATTGATCCTTCCTAGAAACACAAGTTGTGAGCAGACAATTCAATATTGGCAAACATCTGAGGTATGGAGAGGCTAACTTGACCCAGCCTATCGTTAACTATCTAGCCACCCTAGACATGGCATGAGACAAGTTGACATCTACAGCAAACACAACTGGAGTATTGAGTACTATTGCTCGCTTGTTATAACTTGAATGAAATGTTGAAGCAATAATTCCAAATCATAGTTACACATGATGAAACATGATGCTCTAGAGTCATGCCACCTGTATTAACTTGCAAGCCGCATCTGGACCTAACATGCGCAGAACTCACGGGCATAAAAACGCCTCACCAAACAGCCAAGGCAGACTCAAACGAAACATATAGAATCTGACATTCTGAAACGTTGGACTTACCATACCATTTGTGCTTAACTGACTGGGATCTTATATCCATTTGTAATCCGGACAAACAACTCCTCGAACCTAATCATTATGCACCACTACATCATTGAGGCAATATCGGTCAATAAGGCTGCCAGCCTACAGAACTTGACTATCCTGTAACAGTCAAGAACCGCCAGCCTGATTTTCAGCTGAGACTATAACTTCCATGTTACCCTCACAAAATGCCACTCGATCAGTCCATGCTTCTCACCCTCTACCATGGACCCTCTGAGCATCGCTAGTGGCGTAGCCGGCCTCTTAACAGTCGCAGCTTCCATCGTTAAAGTCTTCGACAAAGTAAAGACCAGTCTTGAAGATTGTCCCCGAACAGTGATCTGGGCACACGCTGAAACAAGAGAACTGCACTGGGCTATCGAGCGACTGAAAGGTCTTATCGATGATCCTGATTCGGTACCAAAGACAGCGCGGATGTCAGTTGACATTCACGATGCGACGGTCACCATTAGCGAGTTGGTTACGACGTGCGATCGGCTGATTTCAACGCTCAAGCCGTTGGATGAGAATCGGACTTTGCATTTGAATAAATGGGATAAGGTTCAGTGGTTCAGAGTGCAGGATGATGTAGTTAAGTACATACGGGAGATGCAGGCTCATAAGAGCTCTGTCACTCTTATCCTAAATATCCTACAATGGTGCGCCTCTCTACATATCAACTCTACAGCTGCTAACTTCAAATAGTGACTCGGACGTGGTCATCATGGAATCTCAGGACAAACTAGCCAAGAAGATCGAAAAGGTTCTACAAAACAGCGAACTCACTCAACAGCGCGTGGAAAGAATCGAGGCCTTATTCAATACATACATTATGGAGAACCCAGCTCTATTCCCTTCGAATAGATCATCCTTGGGGACGACCCTCGCTAATTGGCAAGAGGACGACGACGAGACGGAGAACTCATCTATGGCCACATCATATAAAGAGGAAAATCATTGGAACGGCTTCAATTCGAGCGAGAAGTCTTTGAGCTTTCCTCTGCAAGAACCAATGGTTCCTCAGATATCAAGACCTGTACCAAAGCGCACTTCTTCAGCCGAGACTACATCTAAGGCGAGCAATGGAATTTCGTCGCCGCCAAGAAAGGAATTCGAAGAGATGCTTGAAAAGTCACATGTGTATCAACGCGTGTACAATTCAACAGACGCGTTCTCAATAACCTCGACCCGCAATCGCTCAATAGTAGGTTCGGTGATGACCAGCTTCAGTCTCGCCGACAACTCCTCCATCCTATCAGCATTCCCCATCATGTCCAGGACTGAACTGAAGCATCCCGAATACTATGTGCAGATGAGTGGAAACCAGCGCTTGACTACAGATTTGATGAGAGCTATCACCATGCGCAGTGTAGTCAAGTCTCCTATAGAGCCTAGTCCCGAAGCACCCTTTTCTCTCAAGCAGTTCCGCTCACCACCAAACTGCGGAGCAAACGTTATGGGACGATGGAGTAACTCTCGGACAAAGATCTGGAAAGCGAAAGAGTTTCGGACAGAGATTCAGTTTGAAGTTCCCTTCATCTTTGTCTCGACCCCTGGATCTACTGATGGGCCTATCCAAGATGCTCAGGTGTACTTTATCGATGGGACGCGAAAGAGTTTGGATGACACTCGTACGGATCTCGAACCACCTCCTACAAATACAAGAAACAAAGCAGGTCGAGTGATCAAGAACGAGAGAGCAACATGGCTCACTCTCCTATCAAGTCTGCAAAAAATGGAGAACCAATCCCAAAGTTGGACAAGACAACAAATCATGAGTCTAAGACCACGTCCAGCCAGTGCCCAAGCGATCTTAAGCTCCATCTCGGGAAAACACAGTCTCCGCGCAGCTTTACAAAGTGAGAGAAAGAGCTGGGATGATATGCCACCATCAGTCAACCGTCCATACGCAACCACCACCATGAGCCAGTTGATAGAGATGCTGGCTATGCTGGGTATATACTGGCGTGACTTTAACCCGACTTACAACATTTACCAAGCCGAAGGCAATGGATATCTTGTTAAAGGTCATAAGATCAGTGGATTTGGCCTTATGTTCTATTTCCAAGCCTTGGATAAAGCTGTTTTCGAAGAAACTAGGCCGATTCCGGATCGAGAGGCTATGAGGCTTGCTTTTGGACAACTCCCGACAATTCTATCGCCTAGAAAGGTTTCTAATGGCGATACCCATGATTCTCCTTTTATTCGCTTGGCGAGTCGAACGGATGTTGCGGATACTTTGACTGGCTTTGGTTGTGATCGCAAGTCGGCAAACTATTTCTTGAAAGAAGGCGCTGTAACATCGCATATCTTCCCAGGTAAGCAACATTATACCCACGAATGACTTTTCAGCTTATTAATACCTTACAGTAACATTTGAATTAATGGGTATGATCGGCCAAATATTCCACATCAGAGATCTCTGTTTCAGATACATCCCTAACCCATGTTACTTCGCTTGGTGCCCCAGAGAATTCTCTCTGCCCAAGCTGCTCATCTCTTATCGAAGATATCTACAACAAGAGACGGGTGCAACTCGTGGACAGCTTTTTCATCATCTCAACACTCTCTTGGCGCCAAAGACGGAGATCCAACTTCAACGAGACACTCCTGTTTATGGCTGGCAGGCTCAGGACGCTCTTCATTCGGTACTTAGCCAGTTGGACGAGACCCTGAGAAACTCTGGGGATTCACAGACGCCTAGCGTACATGATGTTATAGGATCGCATTTCGACGAGGTTCTGTGCCAAATGAACGCAGCATCCAATGGTCAAGCATTCCCACGCTTTGGGGGTGCAGACAAGGAAGACCTTCTGATGAAGACGTACTTCCAAGAAATCCTCCCGGCATTGCGGTTGTCTTTTTCGGCGACGTTCTTTAAACTGAAGGAATCCGATGCAGAGTTTAATGCCGCCAAAAGTGAAGACGCTCGGAAAGCAGAGTGTGCAGCATATCTTTTTGCTTCAAACGAGTTATGGTGCACACTTATTCTACGAATGATTTGCTGGCTTATGTTGCACGATTTCCATAGTGATGACGTTCAGATACCAAAGGGACATTTGTATGGAAGTGAGATGCGTGTGTATATATCATGATGAGAGGACTTTTGTAATGACAGACGTTCCCTTACAGGCAATATGCGCAGTACATAATGAATGTTATTTGGCGGTGTAAGTTATTGGATGGATTTGCGTGGCTTGGATCTAAATAAGCTTGAGATAGGCTTACGTTGCGCCTTGCATCAAGGATCTGGTGGCTTCATAAGCTGCCCTGCCGCGGACTTGACCATAGCAACGGATACGCGAGATTTCTTTGTATCGTCCCATGTCTTGTGATGTACTCGTATATCTTTACAACTCCAGATCCTTCGCTGACGTTTGTTTGGACTCAGCCACGAGGATGGAATATAAGACGCAGCTGGGGCCCAGATCCTAAAATCCTACTTGTGCTTACCTACAAGAATCCTTGATTTATACATAATCTCTGAGTTTTACACTCGAATTTCATGATTTGCGGATTTAATTCTTCTCTTGACATGGCTTCGGAGACGGAAACGGTGAGTTCAATCAAGTGACACCTGTAACATACAAAGACTTGGCGATTCACCTGACAGTCGGGGAATGGATATCGGAATTATTATCGTCCAGCTAATACTCCGTATACCCTGGTACATAATCATGGAATGGAGGACCAGAGGTGGATCTATCTACCTGTCAGCAGAAGTGATCTGATCCACTATGACTATGAGAGGCGAGGTGCATTGCAGTGCAGCGTTACACAGCCTTAGCCTTAGCTTTAGCCTTAGCTTTGGGATGAACTGCAGTCTGCAGCTCAAAGAGAAAATGCTCAGATTGGTTGACGTTGACAGTCTCCAATTGAATTCAGTGCTCATCATGATATAATGTTGTGAGACTTAGTGAAGCTTGAGATGAAACAGTGGCGTTCCTAAAGATGGCTTTTCATTGATTAAGTTTGCAGGGAGAACTGCCCGCTGTATCAAAAGATCTGCAGGGCTATTAGACCCGCAATAGGCAAGCAGGGGGCTTAGATACGATGTCGCAACTTTACTGTCCACTTGTGATTGAAAGAGCAACAGCTATTTTTACATGTACATGTACTGTTTGTTGCCCTCTCAATTAGAGCTTACAGCATAAGATGATAGCCTATACAGAGCATAGGATCATAATGTCACCACTAGCCCTGCTCAAATGTTGATCGATCGTGGTCCACAGTACAGTAGAGTAGCCAGCGGTCAGCCTCCCTCCAACATCCAATCCACCTGAAGACTCAGCCTTATCCCACGCATTACAACAGTAGAGATGGATCTAAAGTAGTAAACTGGGTCCCTATGCTATTTTACGTCGTTCTAAAATATTACGTGTTTATGTTTGTGTCTGTGTCTGTGTCAAAGAAAGAAAAAGGAAGACTCGGGAGCAAGGACCATATGGGGATGGATATTAGGCTTGACCGCTGCAAATTTAGATACTCACTCTCTTAGCAACTACATCTTCCCTCTTTATCCGTAATCCTCCCTCTTTGTTGTTGTTGGTTCTGTCCCTGTCTTGCGCCACGTCAACTTAACCGAACCCAGCGATCCTTTCCATATCCCTGCTGATCAAGTGGATTTCGCAACTTTCAACGTTCTTGTTGAACGGGACGGACCAGAGCATGGGTCTAGCTTCCTCGAACCAGCATCAGCAACAGCATCATTCTCTGCATATGATCAGAAAAAGAAAAGAAAAAATCACGTCCTTAATCTCCATTGCCCCCCTCCCCCTACACCGCAATGGCCGACCCGTCTACTTCAAGCCCTTTTACTTACTCGGACGAGTACTTTATTGATAATCTCCAGCCGCCAAGGAGATCTCACGGCATAAATATCTTTGGAAACAGCAGTGGCTACCAGTCCCTCATGTCATCAGAAGGGGGACACCACGAGATGTCTGACCTCAAAACAGCTCCTGGTTCCGCTTCGGGGCTAGGGATTTCAATGGGATCGTCGCCGTCTCAGAATCAATCTCCGGATCCGAATCAACATCACAAGTTGAGCCCGCCTGAGACACCGCATTCCTACCACAACTTGATGGGCGACTCGCCTCGTCATCCTCCAGAGGGTTCTTTTAGTCCCCGTACTTCCGACATGCAAGGAACTCCAGAGCCATATTCTGAGATTTGGGCACCGTCTATGCCTCGCTCTAGAGGTAATTCACAGACAAACATTGGTGGCGAATCTGAAAAGGTCAAAGAGATGCCCAAAACACAAGAACGAGAGATCACGCCTTCATCTTCTGGACAGAATGTTCCAAAGATTGTTGAGCCTAGGAGAGACACGATAGATGATGACTATGATGATGAGATCTTTTATAAGAAGTTTGGTAAGTTTGATGAATATTTGTGATACTCTCATGCTTATACTCTACAGCTGAACCTCCAAAGGGTTGTTCATCAGATCGAGATATTCACCAGCCCAGATCAAGTTGGCTCTCAATAACCATTTATATCCTATCTATCTACTCAACTGTTGGAAGTGGCATCTGGCTAGTGACGGCCATTCTCCAACCACGATGGGGTCACCAGATCGCTTCAGGAGCTTCACTCTCACCATCAACCGCCACAACACTCGCCGCTCTTCTAGCAAAGACCATCGAAATGTCTTTCGTCACAGTATTTGTCTCCTGCCTCGGACAAGTTCTCACCCGACGAGCTTTTATTCGAAGGGCACAGGGAATGTCTCTTGCTGAGATGACAATGCGAAATTGGGTCATTCAGCCAGGATCTCTAATCACTCACTTTGAGACTCTTCCTTCATCATCGCTGACTCTTCTCGGCATGCTATCGCTAACCGCCACCCTTGCTGCTGCATTCTACACCACTGCCTCAGACGCCATGGTCTCGCCGAAACTCAAGTCTGGAAGCTGGGTACACAAGGAACTCCAAGGTTACGTAAAGGCCTCATACGCCAACGCTGCGCACGTCCGTCAAGACTGTCCCTATCTATTCAACATGACCGAAGATGTCCACGCCGCAGAATCATGTATGAACGTTCAATTCTCTGGACAGTCATACCGAAATCTGCTCAACTACATGACCGTGTGGACAAACATCAACCAAAATGGAACTGAAATTCCTTCAGACCTGAAGAAGCGACCCGGTGGAACTACGCTACTCTTCGACAACACCACCCTGTACTCCCAGTGGATTGAGACGGAGCATGGCGATGTTGCTGCGCAGTTTGAGGAGACGGGAAGAATCATTAATAATGTCACCCTGGCACTTCCTCATCCTGGTATCTATGGTGCTGCTACTCTCAAGAAGAATGGGATTCTGCAACCCGATGATCTTGCTGGTGTGGGGGAATACAAGATTCGAGCTGGTGTTGTCTCACCTTCTGTTAATGTTCTATGTGTCGATATGGACCGGGATGAGCTGTCTCCTCTTGTCTACACGGAGTGGCCTAATGCTAAGAACAACAACACTTCCGTGCCTGGCCAGAAGACTGGATGGGCTGGCTGGACAGGCGAAGTGCCCCAGCCGGTTAACAGCAAGGATAAGCCTTATTATCTCAACCGAACTGATGTTGATGACATTTTCAAATGGGGACCCAAGTACGAACGTCGCCCTCCCGTCTTCCAAATGGTAAGTCAACGTGCCTGAGTATGGGATAGTATCTAACTTGTCACAGTACCCTTTCGACTTCAATCTCCTCACCAACGCAACCGTCTATGCTGGTGACGCTATCTACACCCTTGGCAAGACCTCTGGGAATAAGAACTACACTCTCTGCCAACTCCGATCTTGGGTTTCTCCCAACTGTTCGACCGAATTTAGCATTTCCGGCACTGCTGGTGCTAATATGAATGCTCACTGTGAGGATGACGAGGATGAGAACGCATATCGTCGGTCGTTCCCTGCTGATCAAGGCTGGTCTTTCCCATCCCTGGACTGGAAGGTAAACTCAACATACCCCTATGACATGATCAACGTTAACAGAAATAGTGGCTTGCCGATCAATGGCGATTATCTATGGATCTCAACGGGGGCGTTATTAACAACAACGCCTCCAATGCTCGCATCCTCACCCAACTCGCCCTCCACGAACCCAAGATGCCAGCCTCTTATCCCTCCATGGCCGAAGCCCTAGCCGTTTACTCCAGTTCCCTCATCATGATTAGCGCCATCGACAGTCCCTTCCGCCACTACTGGGACCAAGATCCCAAAAAGTATCCCTTGAACGTCATCGACGACGGCCCAGGTTTCCTCCAACCCTTCAACGCATCCCTCATCACACAAGAATATACCTCCGGTCACACCCAAGGCTGGCAAAACATCTTCTACGTTATCCTGGTCCTTGTCTTCGCCATCAACCTCTTCTGTCTCGGCTACTTCATGATGCGCTCTGGTCTAGTAACAGACTTCACAGAGCCGCAGAACTTATTCTCGTTGGCGATTAACAGTCCGCCCAGCAACAGTCTGCACGGGAGCTGCGGAGGCGGCCCTGAGAAGAGACATCTCGTCGTGCCGTGGAAGGTTGCGTTTGCACCAAGTGCGAATCACTATTTCTTCCAGGATGTGGCGAGCGGAAAGGAGGTTGATGAAGGGGAAAGTACGGGGAGGGAGTTTAAGAAGCCGAAGTTGAGTAGTTACAAGAGGCTCAGTACGAGTAAAACTTGGCTGTAGATGGGCTATTTAGCAAGCATTGATGTATGGGAAAGGTTAGCCATCCTGCCGAATTGGTATATTATCATAAAGTATATAATTATCTTAAGTACTTCAAACAATATGAATACTTGTATATTGGATATGAGAAACTGTTCTCTCATGAATTGTTTGTACCGTGACATTGTCCAAGTCCATCTCTCTGCTGGGTTCCAAGAGACCGAGACTTGGAGGTAGTTATTTTTATTCACTGGCAGTGGCAGGCAGCAGTGACTCTGGCAGTGGCAGACAGTAGGCCCTTGACGCCTTTGAAGTGTCTATAACACAAACATATATGCCTAACGCGATCAGACTCCACCCTCGCTCGTTTTCTTCTTCTTTTTGTGCTTCACTTTCTACAACTTCACCCTAGAAGCTTGAGCCCTAGGGTTGGCATCCTACAACTATTCCAGCGCCGGTTCCGTCACTTAGGTCTTAGGTGCATGTGTGGAAACGATATCCTGAACCGTATGGTGCTCATACTAACTCTTCCATAAGCAGGCCAGACAGCCTAAAGCAACTCTAACCTTGCTCAAGACTACTGTATCATTCCAGCTCTAATGGTCTTTAATCGCCCTCATGGAGCATTTCCCGGTCGACTGTGCCTTCGGCTGTGATCATGCCCTCAGCTTCGACAGCTTTGACTTGAGGCGCTTGACTGGCACGGCAGTAAGCGAAGGATGGGCCAAACAACAAATTGAGCAGGTTCTTTCCTCCTATGAAAGGGCCCGAGCCGTTATGTCGCGACAGGGCATTCATGAGCTGTGCAGTTACCTTAAAACCGGTAAGTGAATCTACTTGGGGTGTGACAGTGGCACATCTGGAGATGCCCGCAATACGTACTTGACAAACAACACTTTTGATCACACAGCTCTCGATTTGAACCTTATACTAAGCAAGATCCGCAGGTAAATGGATCACCGCTGCTACGGCTATAAGCCAACATGAAGCTTATAGGAAGGTGGTAGGGGTAGGAAAATACTTCAGAAGCGGGCCCTGCCCTTACTATCCCTTCTTCTTTGCCGTTCAGGCAATATTTGAGGAGGGAGACGGGGCTTTGCGGAAGATGTACTCAACCATGGAGCAACACTGGGGCGTCAGGCTCGACCCCAAGCAGCCATTCTATCCGCATCTCGATAACGCTGAAAGAGAGCGTGTTCTCTTCATGGGCAGGCAGGAGACCGAGAATCGGATCCCGCCTGTGCTCAAGCATAGTTCTCGTCCAAGCTCGTCAAACAGCCAGATCATTGCCGTGGACGATAACTCCTCCTTATCCAACGTTCAAGAGTCGACTAACAACAGCAGCAACGCCACCCCTGACAAATACCAACAAGAGCTCATCAACATTCAGAATGAGTTTGGAAAGCGCCTGTCCGAAGTTCAGAGCCGAATCCAAGAGGAAAAAGCAGGGTCTTGGGAAGCAACCCAGGGAGAATTTGACGAAGCATACGAGAAGGCGAAGGAGCTCCACATGCATGCAGCTCAAGCTCAGAAGTATACAGACAAAGCGCAAGATCACATTACTAAAGCTCAAGAGTGTAATGATCAGGCTCAGCAACATGTAGAGACTGCTGTTGAGATGGCTAAGTCGCTCATGGAAAGATTTGTTTCGGTCGGTGGTGGTGAGCGCCTTAGCAAGCGGCTGCGTAAGAACTGAGAATATGATGGCTTGGAGAAAATTGTTATCCAAAGCTAAGGGCCCAGTAATGATTCACCTAAGAGCTGGCCCAAGTTTTTAAATAATGACTAACTACTATTCTAAATGCTTTCTTCACTTATGCTGAGGCTCAGCTTGGGCAGATACATTGGGAGGGAAGAGTGGAAGGTTGTCCTTGGGGTTAGTACTACCAAGATTGGTCGCTTATCCCACCAAGCACCAAGAATTCCAAGATCTAAAGCATGTGCAGATAATGATGAAAGTATTGGGAAATCAACAGTCCAAGGCAATACAAAATAACCCTATTTCAACCAGACCCTTTCTGACACTTTAGACCTATACGTCCAGGGGGTACTTGTGTTACTGAAAAAGGTACTTATGGACAGACAGACGTCCACCAAGTTTAGCGGGGGCTACGGGCACGCCAATGTATGCCTTTAGCTGAGCTCTTGTACCCACGATTGGGGTAACTCCCCAGCTTTCGCCATTCTTCAATCCTTATGGAGTTTCGTCTATCTCAACCCCGCATAGTCTATCCGTACCTAAACCCGAGCACAGAACGATCAGAGTCATGCCTGCATATGCATACTTTGCTCTTGCATTTCGCGGAGGTGTTGGAGCTGCAACTCCAGGTTACAGTCGGCACTATTGTCAAACGACTCATCAAGAAACCAACGGTCCGACAAAGTCCTGGAAATGGTGTCTGCAAGTCATACGCTTGTCTGTCAGTCTATCATTCGTCCATCCTCTCAACGGTCACTGTCGATCTTTTTGATCCCCGGATTGAAGACACCACCAACACAAAGACCATGCTCCATAATACCGCCGACAGGATTGTCTGATCGAAGCACCTCAGACATGCCGATTTATCCCTGTCTATAACTTGCAAAAGAATTTATTCAGAACTCCTTAGCAAGATGCCGATAGCCGTTGAAACGGTGCAGCTTTCGGTGGTACCGTCTAACAAGAGTTGCGCTAGACCAGGGCCAGGGTCCAACACCGGTCCGACAACTGCGGGGGGATGTAGAGTGAGAGTTGGAGATGATGGTGGGCTGTCTCGAATGGTCTGGGGAATTGAGTTCATCAGACACAGACTGAGTGATCGCCGACTGACAGGATCAATGGTCCAGCCAAGATGCGGGGGTTTCTGATAACCCCATGGAGTTAATGTCTGGGGGATCGGGGATGGAGAATCAAGTTGAGACCGAGACGACAGTATGAGGATCAGCCACTGATCAGTCGAGTTGAGGTTGATATCTTGACTTTCATGTCACGAGGGTGATTATCCAACTCAATACGCGAGCATATCTCAGAGCAAGACAGCATGTCACTGTGTATCGTTCGGCACAAACACATGCAAGCTCGCTTCTTCTCTTTACATTTCACAATAACAAACAAACGTTCGCTTCACAATACAAATGCTGCCGTAATTGACTATGGTCCTGCAGGTGCTCAGTAACAAAGTTAAGGTTAGAGCCCTGGTCCAGCCATAGATAAGGGTTACCTCCATCTCCAACCACTGAAGGTGTCTGTCACACTCTCCCTCACTCAGCCTTGTAACGCCGCATTGCGTCTGTGTGCATAGTGACCGACCTGAATAATGGTGTAGACGGGACGCGTTTACCAAAATGTCACTGTCTGCATGATTAGAGGAGATTGGTTCATTAGGAAATGAACACTAACTACTTGACACTAAACCAGAACACGATCTGGACAGTACTCTATGATGTGATTGTATTCATGTGGTAACTCGTGTAACGGAAGAGAGGAAAAAGCAACGAGTCTTGTGATCTATTGTTGGTCTTCAGATTTCCTTCCCTTGCACCGAAGCGAAGCGACACGAAAGAGGTTAGGTTTGTTGGGGTTGAAATCCATCTTCAGAGGATCAGGAACTCTCCCACAAAAGGCCCGAAACCGGTGGTCTTTGCGTGCGCGCTATAAGTAAATTGTATCCAGTCGCCAGTCACCAGACACAGTAAACATAAGATGCTGGCTGTTGATGCGCTGAGAAAGAAGGAAGTTGGAACACAGCAAACGTCTACTGCTATTTTTGCGCTATGGCATTAGTATTGAAGCTATCTTCATTGTCGCTGCGATATAAATCTTATTGCTTACTTGTGGCAAAGGATTGGACTGTTATTGCTTGGTGAAGTAATAGACTTTCCTGAATTGGTAATAGGATTCGGCATCTGCGTCGCCGAGCCGGCCTGGCCCGGGTCTTGGCTCGGGGAAGGATCCACTCTCAACCCCAGCATTAGGTAGCACTCTAGTCTCAAGTTCTCCAGGTCTCTCCAACATTTTTGTTCTGTGGAGTAAGACTTTGCTATCGTTTCATTTCTGGGGTGGGTGAGAGCCTGGGGAAATAGAGTATGTCTCATGCAGAAGTAGTCTATCTGCAACCCTTGAAATGGGAGAGTTTGAAGGATATGAGAGTTTGCACAAACCAAAGGATCGATCCTTCTACATGGCAAAGCAATGACAGCTCTCTTCGTTCTCGTCTTCAATATCATGCAACATCGTCGAACGGAAGAGAGCGCCACCATCTACCCGTCCTCCCTAGCCCTAGTTCTATTCCTCATCCTAGTCTGCCACCACCATCGGTCTCAATGCGGCGAAGGCGTTTAATAGCAGACATCGTCAACTCCGCCGGTGACGACATGGATGGCCTGCCTCGAGTAGAAACACTTGCCCTGGGCTGACCTTGACTCTGGGGCGGGAAAACAACGAGATCTTTATTGAACCAATGACCACATGACCCTCTCCCCCCTCAACCCCATGCTTGTTAACCCTCCAAGTGGCAACCCCTCAGTTTCGCCTAATACTATAGACTAATCCCTTCTGTGGTAATTTGTTGGTCTAGCTTCGTCAATCGTAAGTTGTTGGTGCGGCTGCTCCGCATCAAGAGACCTCTACCCAAGTGAGCTGTCCACTCGCCGATCGAGCCGTACAGAAGCTAACAGCAGAGAGAGCTGCAGCTCCTCGCATTACGAGCTTTGAGTTTGGCTTTGAGTGTGGCCGTTTGTGCACACACCAAAGTCAATTAGTCCCTGAGTTGTCGACCAGCCTTGTTTGTGTTTAAAATGGAGCAATCGCCCTCATGTGCAACTGATTTTCTCGTCCCAGGTTACTCACACATAAACAAAGTATCACTAAGCTTTGTTTTCCTCCACTTCTTCCTTCCTACACAAACAAACGTATCAACACCTTCAGCTTCAATTTGGCTACGAGGAGCTGCAATTACCGAAAATGAATACTCTTCGAAGGGCATCTCTCAGTAAGCCCGAGGAGGCTGGCAAGGCATGGCCTGCTATCGCCATTGGAGCCTTTGTCGCCTTTGGTGGTGTTCTCTATGGGTATGTCTCCTCTTAACTATTCTACTACAGCCCAGGCTGACCAGTTGCCTACAGATATGATACCGGTACCATTTCTGGTATCCTGGCTATGCCATACTGGCAGCGGCTCTTCAGCACCGGATACATAGATGCCAACGGCAACCGTACTATTACAACAGCTCAGGAGTCAGGCATTGTCTCGATCCTTTCTGCTGGAACCTTCTTCGGCGCTCTATCATCTCCGTTCATGACTGATTATATCGGTCGTCGTCCTGGTCTTATGATTGCTACCTGGGTTTTCAACCTGGGTGTTGCTCTTCAGACTGCTGCTACTGCTATTCCCATGTTCCTGGCTGGTCGATTCTTTGCTGGATTCGGCGTTGGTCAGATCTCTGCTATTAGTAAGTACTCGCAGCAACCATACTGCAACTCCCTGTAACTAACACGGCTTAGTTCCCCTCTACCAGTCCGAGACAGCACCAAAGTGGATTCGAGGTGCCATCGTCGGTTCATATCAATGGGCCATCACCATCGGTCTCCTACTCGCAGCCATTGTCAACAATGCTACAGGTGGACGCAACGATACAGGCTCTTACCGCATTCCTATCGCTGTCCAGTTTCTCTACTCCCTCATCCTCTTCTTCGGCATGCTCTTGCTGCCCGAGACTCCTCGATTTCTCATCAAGAAGGACCGCCATGAAGATGCCGCCCGCGCTCTTTCCAAGATCCGCCGTCTCACACCAGATCATCCTGCTATTCAGGCTGAGATTTCTGAGGTTAGAGCCAATCACGAGTATGAGAAGACCCTTGGCACAGCCTCTTACCTGGATTGCTTCAAACCTCCTATTCTGAAGCGTCAGTTCACGGGTTGCGCTTTGCAGGCACTCCAGCAGCTCACCGGTATCAATTTCATCGTAAGCATTCACACACAGTTCGATTCGTGAAAAATGTCTAACAATTCTAGTTCTACTACGGTACCAAGTACTTCCAAAACTCGGGTATTTCCAGCGGTTTCGTCATTTCCATGATCACATCAGCCATCAACGTCGCCTCAACCATCCCTGGAATGTACGCCATCGATAAATGGGGTCGACGACCTCTTCTCTTCTGGGGTGCCATTGGCATGTGTGTCTCACAGTTCATCGTTGCCATGTGTGGTACATTCTCCACAGGCCAGAACGCCGACGGAACCATCTTCGTCAAGAACTTGGCTGGACAGAAAGCCGCTGTCTCTTTTGTCTGTATCTACATCTTCTTCTTCGCCTCTACATGGGGTCCCCTGGCTTGGGTCGTCACTGGCGAGATCTTCCCTCTCAAGACCCGTGCCAAGTCTCTCAGTATGACCACTGCTACTAACTGGCTCTTCAACTGGGCTATTGGTAAGTTTCTTCTTATAACAAACTTCTACATCGCAGTCACTAACATGGTACAGCCTACTCTACTCCCTACCTCGTCGACTACGGCTCCGGAAAGGCCAACCTCCAGTCCAAGATCTTCTTCATCTGGTTCGGCTGCTGTTTCCTGTGCATTGCCTTTGTCTACTTCTTCATCTACGAAACCAAGGGACTCTCTCTTGAGGAGGTCGACCAGCTCTATGATGAAGTCAGTGTTGCTAGCAAGTCCACTAAGTGGCGGCCCACTGAGTCCTGGGAGCACCGACAGAGTGTCTCTGGCCCTGGAGGCAAGATGTTTGGTGGTAATGATCACCAGGGAGAGGTTTCCCACAACGAGAAGAACGAGGCCTAAGATGGGGTTGATCTGATGTTCAGGAGTTTGTAAGAATTGTTGGACAGAAAGAATTGTGTTAGTGGGCAGTCATCTTCGATGGCTGGTTATGATTGTTAACGAAATACTATATGATTAGTGGAACAAGATCAACCAATGGTTCATTCTTTCCTCGGGTGCTTGATGTTGCGTACTGTCTTTTTCCTCGATGGTAACATTCATTGCATGCTCAATATCGATACCGTACGCTTCGATCACTGTCCTGGTTATAGCTGACCATGCTAGGAAAACAACCGTCAACCACATTTCCTACATAAGGTTTGAGTAAATGCTTAATGCCATGTAAAATCTAGAACTAGATTACTATATCCTGTGTTCTTAGACGATGGATGTTGCATTAAAAACAAGAAAGGAATGGCTACCGGGTAGGCTTCTCTCCGTTATACAGTGTATCACTTCTTAGGTTGTTTACCGATAAAGCAGTGGATTCTGAATTCTCCTATCGAACTGATGGATACAGTACTATTCGTATATGAAGCGAACTTAATGACCATAATAAATCTATTAAAACCGCTATGTGGAATCACACAGGTCATGGGCTCCAGATGGAATCATGCAAGAGCATGCGCCACCCGGACTGTGGCTGGTACCTGCCCCGCTGTCTTCCCCAGGCAACTTAGAGCTCCAGTGACGTGTGCTACCGCCTATCACTTCATCCGTTACGCAGGTACTGTACCTACTTCAAGCTCCATCTCCAATGATGATTCTTTAACTAAGCTTTTGATTCCACACCAAACTTGTACAAATCATCAGCACCCTTCTTTTATCTTTTGGTCTTTTCAACCGTTATCGTACAGACAGAGACAAAACTCAACACTATCCATCATGGCTTGCCCGCATCTCGAATCGATCGGTACGTGAACCGCTAAAAAACAACCCCGCCATTTGATCGACCGATGGTCATGATAACTGCGACAAGCTTCGAAACGAATCTCAAAACGCCAGTGCATAAGCTGATATTCCTATAGGGCTGACACCCCCCAGTCCTTCTCAGTCTGTCTATCGTGAAGATTGCACTCAATGCTTTGACTCCATCGTAAGGTTCTCCCGCTTGCTTGGTCCTTCACGATCGAATGCCATCGCAAACAACCCTGCTTACAACACGGCTTAACAGGATGATCCTACCGGCCTTGATGTTTGTCTGCAGTGCTTCAACGGAGGCTGTGCCGGCGACCGAAACCATGATAAGCTTCACTATGCGCTGACCCAGCACCCTCTTGCACTTAATATCCGCCGCTCAAGAAAAGTCGTCGAACGAGACGAACCACCTGCCAAGATGTCCAAGCTGGCCATTGCCGCCGAGACAGAGGAGGATCGATACGACACAGCACTGGCTGTCAAATGCCTCGATTGTAACATTGAGCTCGACCGAACGAACCCCAAGCTCGCAACCATGATCGATAGCATTCTCAAGGCCAACACGTTTTCTCGAAAAGAAGAGGTTAAGGCTTGGGAACAGGAGCTGACCAGCTGTGAACATATCCTCATGCTTCAGCAGGCGCCTTCAAAGAAGATTGAGCAAACCGACCTTAGCCACTGCTATGCTTGTGATCTGGCCGAGAACCTTTGGCTGTGTATAGAGTGTGGTAACCTTGGATGTGGTCGCAAGCAAATGGGTGGCGTTGACGGAAACTCGCATGCTCTTGCCCACGCGAACGAGTCTGGCCATGGCGTCGCTGTTAAGCTTGGATCCATCACCCCTGAAGGTACTGCAGACATCTATTGCTATAAGTGTGATGACGAACGAGTCGACGACAAGCTTGGCGAGCACTTGAACCACTGGGGCATTGTGCTTGCCGAGCGCCAAAAGACCGAGAAAAGCTTGACTGAGATGCAGATTGAACAGAACCTGAAGTGGGATTTCAGCATGACGACTGAAGATGGAAAGGAGCTCAAGCCTTTGTTCGGACCTGGGCTTACTGGTCTGAAGAACCTCGGAAACAGTTGCTATCTCGCCAGTATCATCCAGTGTCTATTTGACATGCCTTCATTCCAATCGCGATACTTCCAACCCGGCGCCGATCTTCCCATCGTCCCCGACCCTGCTTCCGATCTCGAGACCCAGCTGCGAAAGGTGGCAGACGGACTTTTGTCTGGACGGTACTCCAAGCCCGATGTTGACGTGGCTGGGGAGGGTATTACACACCAGAAGGGGCTGGCACCTGCCATGCTCAAGCATCTCATTGGTCGAGGACACGAAGAATTCTCTACTATGCGACAGCAAGACGCCCTTGAGTTTCTCCAACATTTGTTCAAGCTCATCACTCGATCTTCTCACCCGGATGGAAAGGATCCTACACAACCCTTCCGCTTCATACTCGAGCAGAGACTTCAATGCCTTGGTTGCCACAAGGTGAGGTACAGTAGCAACGAGCAGGACAACATCTTCATTGATGTACCCCTGGAAAAGCTTCCTCGCGAGGAAGGATCGGATGGCCCAGATGCTTACAAGCCCGTGTCACTGACAGAGTGCCTTGACATTCTTACGGGAGCCGAGAAGGTTGATTTGACCTGCTCAGCTTGTGGAAGCAAGGATGGCTTCACGAAGCAATCACTGTTCAAGACATTCCCCGATACCTTGGTTGTAAACGCGCGAAAGATGACTGTTGTCAACTGGGTTCCAATCAAGGTCGACGTTCCTGTCCTCGTGCCCGACGAGCCTTTCAACTTGGACGCCTATCTTTCCAAGGGATTGCAGCCTGGAGAGGAGCAGCTTCCCGACGAGCCGGAGGCCAAAGCACCTGCTTTTGAGCCCGAGTCTAACGCCCTGGCTCAACTAGAAGCCATGGGATTCCCTTATAACCGCTGCGCACGCGCCCTTCATGCCACTGGCAATTCCGACGCCAATGCCGCGATGGAATGGTTGTTTGGTCATATGGAGGATCCGGATATCGATGCGCCTCTCGACCTAAGCGCTCAAACTGGAGGTGGCGACACCGCAGATCCTGAAAAGGTCGAAATGCTTGGAGCCATGGGCTTTAGTGCTCCTCAAGCCAAGAAGGCCCTGAAGGAGACCAACGGCGACATTGAGCGAGCTGCAGATTGGCTTTTCAACCACCCCGATGACCAGGGTATCACGGATGGTGATGCACCTGCTGAAGGGGCTGCTCCTGCGGCAAAGGAACCAGCTGGAAGCGCTGATCTGCCAGCTAGCTTCCAGTTGAAATCCATTGTATGCCACAAAGGTACAAGTATTCATGCTGGGTACGTCTTTTCCTGGTATCAAGATCGTGTATAATTGCTAACTGGTTCCAGACATTACGTTGCCTTTATTCGTAAGGCTTTGGGAGACGCCAATGTCCCAACATGGGTCCTCTTCAACGACGAGAAGGTCGTTGAAGCACATGATGTTGACGAGATGCGCAAGTTTGCATATGTGTACTTTTTCAAGCGAGTCTAAAAGAGGATAACGTTGGTACATAAATGAGCGAGGCGTGAGCCAGCATGACTCTATTGGTGGGTTAGGTTGCATCGGATGGTGAATGGCGTGCGGTTGAAGAGAAGACGGCGGTCGTATTCGTGCTGCCTTTGTTTAGTTTTCGATTAGAAAGGTGATTGATGAGCATGCGCTACTCAGACGATTGAGTTATTATGTATGCATGAATTAAATAACAAGATATCCTGGTAGTATCGTACAAATCCATCGTGATCATCGAGATTGAAGATGAACAAATAAAGCCCCCATGACGCCTTGTAACGCCTATCAGGATTGTAGTTCCTGAGATATACCGAAATCCCTAAAGCAAAACTTCTCCGTCTTTTGCACACTTTCTGCGCCTGACTAATCCGAGAATCGATAGCTGACCAAGGTATCGACACGATGGTTTGCCGTACTGAAGCCTCTCAGCTGCACCTTCTCGCCGTTCTCTATTTCCTTAGCATCCGAGTCACCCCATTCAACAGGAACTTCGCTATCAGCGTCCGCGTAGACGAGTACGTTGAAAGTGCAGTCGCCGTTTAGTTGGGGCAGGAAAGTAACAGATGCGGTGATCTGACGGAAGATGGCGGCGATTTCGGCTTGGATCTCAGTTTCTGTCTTTTCGGGGGCTGTGGGAGCAGCCCCTGCTGAAGCAGCGTTTTCTTGTTCTTTGGAGGCGGATTTTGAGGACTTGGATTTCTTGACGGGTGCGAAGATTTGGACCTAAATTTGTTAGATCATGATGTTGAAGTCGGAGGGTCGGAGAAGAACATACATCGAATTGCCAGCGTTCCACGTGTTCGCCTGTGTCTTTATCTGTGATGACAATGACAAGCTTGGAGATCTTGCCGCCTACCATCCACTTGTCGAGCTGGGACATGATCTTCTTGATATATGCCTTTACTTGGTCATCGGCCGAGACTAGGTAATGTTAGTCGGAACGGCCGCTAATTAGAGTCGCGAGCAAAGCGGTATGCGGTTACCTAGCATGTTGAGGCCATATTTCTTGACGCTGGGTATGATTAGTCGAGTGATCGGGGCATAATATCGGCAGGACGTACACTGTAAAGTCCTCTGCTGGGTAGACTCCTCGTTGGAAGCTGTCGAATTGTCAATAAACGTCCTCGGCTTTGACTGATAGAGTCTCCATACAGAATGCTGTGAATAGAGTATTGGAACTATAAGCCCGGACCATTAGTAAACCTTCACAGACAGGAAATCGGCTTTGTAGACGTACGAATTCAGCGACAAGACGAGCGCTTCCCTTAAGGGAGAGCTTGTGAACCTTGGACTTATCCTTGTCCTTGCTCTTTGAAGTCTCCTTTGACGACATTTCTGCGTTATCGGGGGTATCAATCGAAAAGAAGGTTAATTTGGCGATGGCGATGGAGGTCTATGGTTTTGGTCATGTACGGTTTTGTTTACTTACGGTTGCGGGGTGCAAGTACAAGGGGTCCGGTTTAAGGTCTGTGCGGCGGGGTTCACCGACCTTCACCGAGGGTCACCTTAATCTTGATTCGGAAAGAGAGGACATAGATTATCAATTATCTGAGTATGAATAGGGATAACAATTTAGGACCAGCGTGTATAGTAGACTTCCTGTGGCCATCGTAGCTCTTGATATTCCCTTGGCCAATTCGTATAATTGTTGTTGTAGTAATAGTAGTCATCGTTGTAATTATACGCTTCTCTGTCTTGATACTGGTTATACCAATACCAATAAGGAGGCTGCCAGTGTGTATAATAATATATCCGCGGGTTATAATCTTGAGGAACCCTCGCAATTCGGACTACTTCACCCTCTTGTGAAGATGTTGCTGAGCTCGGTCGTGGTTCGTTCTCTTCAGTCGTGCTAATTTTGCTGGCGTAGAGCGCCCAAGAACGCAGGAATACGCCGACTGAGAAAAGGAAAGGGAGAAGCTGGGTGATGGTCGCGAAGTCGTAGACACCTTGAATGTCATTCCATTGAATTGGAAGTTCGATAGCGATGACCAGAAGGATAAATATCGCGAACCCACATAAGAGTCGAAGTTTCCTGAGACGCCACACGATTCTTGCCCTGGAAATGTTCAGCTGAGCTGTAAGTTAGAAAGACATAAAGCTGGGGTTTTCATACCGAGATCTCTTATTTCGAGTACCTCCACGAATTGTTGGTGTGCAACAACTGTTAAGAAAGATGAATCCTCCAATACTGAAGAGAACACCAATGTAAAAGATCGACCCAAGTATCACATATCCCTTGCTTTCCAAGTTTATCTTCCCTAACATCAATATGACATCGCGACAGTCGCGGTCAAGGTGTGGCAAGAAGACAGTATAATACCATGTCCCCATTGACACAGTAGCTGTGAGTATCGTGAGAAGAACAAGATAGTAGAATGTCCCATGAGTTTCGTTTGTAAGTAGGAAGGGGTCCAAGTGTGGCTGACATCTTGTTATAACACGCCAGATGCACAAGGGCATCAGAAAGAAGTAAAAGCCCATAGCAAGGAGGAGCAACAGGTAAATGTCGAGCGGTTGAAAAACATTATATGCTATACCAATAACCAGGGATATTGAGGCAGCAGCAGAGGAAAAGAGGCCAACGAAGCGCAAATCTGTGAGGTAGTTTTCAGAGATGTACTCCATGATCAAAGTACCGAGCCATTGCGTGTAGAACGCGGCGCGAACACCGACACCATAGGTATCAGGTCGTCCTGAAAGTGAGCAAAGACCTTGAGTTGTTGTATTCATTGAATGGTATCTAATAAGACTCGTGAAAAAGATGGATATAAGACATGATCCTCATTGTAACTGGGGACTGGCGTACACTTGTATGCCATCTGCCGCCTCGTGAACAGGTTGGGACCTTCAATACAGCACATTCATGCATTAGATATGATGGAAGCGTGGCCAGTAGATCTGCGGCTAGCGAACTGAGGCAATCGCGAACCTAATATTAGAAGCCGCGAAACTTTGGAGGCGGAAAAGTGCAATCAACGCTACTTCATTGGCCAATAAGTAGTTCTCAAGACACAGCCCAACATGATAACCAAAATGATCAACTTCGAGAGACCAATTTCGAGCTGTCGCATTGCCCGGTAAGTAAGGCGTCATGGTAACTCAACACCCAGGTTGCCATAGCCGAACGGAAAGTTGCATCATGAAGGCCCTTGTGACAGCTTTACAGGTATGACACCCGTCCTGTTTGGATGCCGGTTGATGGAGAAGCATACACTATCGTTACGCACTCAAGAGCGTGGGAACTGTTGTCTGTCGTTTAAAGAGTTGATGGTTCCTATAGTCAAGACACAACAGGACACACGTGTCGCCGACTGGTTGAATTGTGAACCCAACTAGGTTGCAACAAAATCAATCATGAAGCCTTGTAGCCAGCAGTGCAGGATAGCAGCACTAGCTGGTTAAGCTGGAGTCTACCGAGACAATGCGAACTTAGAACAATTCAGTGCTGTATGTTACAGTCCTCCGATGTAGGAACTTATCTTAGCCTGATAAGGTAGCGGAGTAGGTACGGATATGTGCTGCGGAATTGAGATGCAGGGTGAGTGGGGCGAACGGTTTGCTTATCGATAAGCCACTTTTTTTTTCTGTTCCGGGCATGTCTTATCCCACCCAAATTTCTGCGTCGCAACCTAGTTCCCAGCCATTCTGCGATAACATCGACCGCCTTTCGTACAAGTCCTCTCGGTCGCTTTAATTTGTTAATTCACTTAAGATGGCCGCCACTAAGCATTCCCTCGCCGACAGCGAGGACCGACCCTCTAAGAAGACCAAGGTCGACTCCGAAGAGAAGGCTCGCCTCAAGGCCGAGAAGCGAGAGCGCAAGGAAAAGCGCAAGGAGAAGAAGGCCCAAGAGTCTGAGCCTAGTGCTGAGAACTCTGACGCTGAGCGCGCTGCTGAGAAGGAGCGCAAGAAGGCTAAGAAGCAGAAGAAGTTGGAGAAGAAGCAGAAGCAGGCCGAGGCTGAGACTGAGGTTTCCGCTGACGTCTCTGAAGAGTCTCCCAAGAAGAAGTCCAAGAAGGAGAAGACCAAGACACCTACCGAATCCTCTTCTGACGCTGAGGCTCTCTCCAATGGTTCTTACACCCAAACCATTGCGCTCTCCAACGTCCCTCAATCCGAGATTGACGAGTTCCTGTCCAAGAACGAAATCTACATCACCGATCCCAAGACCGAGACCGTCACTCTTCGTCCCGTCCTGGAGTTCCACCAACTTCCCGCCACAAATCTCCTCGAGAAGAAGCCTTCGCCATTCGCTAACTACAAGGCCCCCACACCCATTCAGTCCGCTTCATGGCCTTTCACTCTCTCCGGTCGTGATGTCGTCGGTGTCGCTGAGACAGGATCCGGAAAGACCATGGCTTTCGCACTTCCTTGTGTTGAGGCCGTCTCTTCCATCAAGCACAAGCACACCAAGGCCGTTGTTGTTTCGCCTACACGAGAACTCGCCATGCAGACCTTTGAGCAGATGGCTTCCGTCGCAGCGCTCAACAAGCTGAAGTGTGTCTGTCTTTATGGCGGCGCCTCCAAGGATGACCAGCGAAACCTTCTCAACCGTGGTGCCGACATCATTGTCGCTACTCCCGGTCGTCTCAAGGATTTCATGTCCGACGGAACTGTCGATCTTAGCCACTCAGCCTTCGTTGTTCTCGATGAGGCTGATCGTATGCTTGACAAGGGTTTCGAGGAGGATATCAAGATGATTCTCGGCGCCTGCCCTCCTCGTGAGCAGCGCCAGACTCTCATGTTCACAGCGACATGGCCCCAGTCTGTGCAGTCTTTGGCCTCCACTTTCATGGTCAGCCCCGTCAAGATCACCATTGGATCTGGTGGTAAGGAGTCAGCAGGCGGCGCTGTTGAGCTCCAGGCCAACGCAAGAATTTCACAGAGCGTTGAGGTTCTTGAGCCCCGAGGAAAGGAGTTTCGCCTGCTCGAGATTCTGAAGCAGCACCAGCAGGGCAAGCAGAAGAATGATCGTATTCTTGTTTTCTGCCTGTACAAGAAGGAAGCCACCCGTGTGGAGAACTTCTTGAGCCGTAAGGGTATTCGCGTTGGTGGTATTCACGGTGATTTGCGACAGGAGCAGCGAACAAAGAGTCTCGAGGCCTTCAAGTCCGGACACACCCCCGTTCTTGTTGCCACCGATGTCGCTGCTCGTGGTCTCGATATCCCTGAGGTCAAGCTTGTTATCAACGTTACAGTATGTATCGGCCAAACAATCATTTAACACTCGCTAACTTGCACAGTTCCCTTTGACTATTGAGGACTACGTCCACCGTATTGGACGAACTGGCCGAGCTGGCAAGACCGGCCAAGCTATCACTTTCTTCACTGTTGAGGACAAGTCTCACTCTGGCTCGTAAGTACATCAGGCACTCACATATAAACAGATGCTTACTGGTTTAGTCTCGTCAACATTCTCCGAGGAGCCAACCAGCCCGTGCCCGAGGATCTCCTCAAGTTCGGCACCACCGTCAAGAAGAAGGCTCACGATATGTACGGTGCTTTCTTCAAGGATGTTGATATGAACGCAAAGTCCACCAAAATTACATTTGATTAGAATTGCTATCATGGAAAAAGAAAGCACTATTGTTTGGCGACTTTGCGACCGCGAACCGAGTTTAGACACTCAAGGATAAAATGGCGCTCGAGGACCAGGCTGCGATGAATTAGATGAGTCGAAAAGTCTGTTATTTGGAATTTTGTAACGTACATTAGAAGCAATAATGGGATGGCCGAGCCAGCGATCTTGACGAGAGATTTGATCGGTGGGTCCGCGTTGTCTGCGATTTTGAGTTGTTTGAGAAGAATGGCTGTAGCGATTGAGACGCCCACTGTGCTCTCAGGAACCAGACTCTTGATTTTGAAATCAGTACCATGTTGTTTAAAATAGCGCTTGATGAACGCTCCGCTCCAGATGATACGGCATCCCATGTTGATGATATTGGCCAGAACCAAACCGATGGCGCCAAGAGGGTAAACTCTCATGAAGAGGAAAGCCGAAGTAGCGAAGATGACAGAAAAGGCGCCCATCCAACCAGATTGTTTATGAACTTCGGCTTCTGTAGCGACCGATGCCACGAAGGACTCTGTAAGGCCGTTCAAGCCAAGGAAGGGAATATAGAAACAGTACGCCGCAAGAACATCACCAGCCCCTGAGCCAGCCCATTGCTTGCCGGCCACAATCGCCAGAAGAGACGAAGCAGCAAAAGGTCCGATGCTGATTATGACGGATGAAAGAAGTATGTAGAGCCGGAGTAGAGTTGACAAGTTCTGCTTTGCTTCTGTGATAACAGGAGAGGGCTTGCCGCCTTGTTTGACTGGGGTGGCAGATGAGAGGAGTCGAGAGAAATAGCTTCGGCTACTTTCCTCAACAGGTTGGAAGAGAAGACGGGCAAGCAGACTGCCGTAGTTGTTTGCCAGTGCGTATGCACCTTGGACATTGGCAGAGGCCAGCAGGGAGATGAGAAAGGTGTCACCCTGAGTAAGAAGATGCTTGACCACACTTTGGGCCATCATGCTACCGGCAAGGCCTACCGTTGGTCGATCAAACATAGAGCCCCAGAAGCGGTCTTCCTTTGTAGCAATAATCTTGGGAAAGAGAGAAAAGCCGACTGAAGACGCAAGCTGATATCCTGATACCAGGTAAACAAGGAACAGCGAAGCGCCATAAGTAATTTGTCCGAGGGCGAAAGGAAGTACTCCGATATCACTGTGCTTGGATGCCCAAACCGCAGAGCCAAACACGACAATACATCGCAAGAATGTCGCAATAGACTCTGCTGCAGCCCGCGTACCAAACTGCAGTCTTGTCTGCATGAGAACAAAGCATGGCTCAGACAACAACTCAACCATAGCTGCAAATCCGTACAGGTACAGCGATTTGACAAGGTACGGCGTCGAGAGAGTTGTTTCGGTAGCGTACGCAAGATATATCCATCCCAGGCCGAGACTGACCAGACTTCCCAAGCCAATGGACAGATATCCCAAGTTCACCACCGCTTGGCTTTCCTGTTTCGCTTGAGAACCTGAGTCTCGTCGTTGAATCGCCACGCGCAAACTTTCGCGTGCAAAGAAGAGAACAGAGAGATAGTACACTTCGAGTTGGGTTGATAGACCTAGTAGAGGAGCTGTCAGGTAGCGCAGGAGAAGCTGGTTGGCAATGAATGTTATTAGGCGGGAAGCGAGCTGGAGGATGATGAGGAGCGATGCGCCCTTGATCATGGACGGAGATGAAGACGCCGGAGGGCTTTCATTTTTAGATGAAGGCGGCATCTTTGGGCCTTGAGGATGAAGTACGTGACAAAATTGTGTTGCGAGGATGAAGGTATCGCGGTTGCTGGTTTGACACGTGTTGGTGAATGACGCAGTGTCTTTGTTGATATTTAGGTTTCAGTGGGCTTCAGTGGATTGTAGGGGGCTTAGGGGTCCGTTATCATGATCGAGCACGGTGGCTAGGTTCGACTATTTTCTATGGATTGGATGCCAACAATTCTCAATCGAATGCATCAAGTCATGCAAAGTCTCTACCACTTATTCAAATTAAATTTCTTCAAGCCTCTTCATAAGCATTTCTGTAGTCTGATCGCGAATTCAGCTGCAACAAGGAAAAGTCATTTACCAAGGCATAGGATATTTACTCATTAAACTTGTATCTCGGCAAGGGAGACTGGTACGTCAATACGACGGCAAGGTTTGTATGGGATATTTTTATTTAATTGAAGACTTTTATACCCTTTTACTTAGTTCTCAGCTCCATTCGATATTTTGTTTCAAGCCTTGAAGTCACGAGACTTCATCCTGTTCATGAGAACATATTCTAAGCGAGTGACTGGGCAAGGTAGCGACCGTCACTACATAAGAAAAGAAAACTGTTTGAAATTTGGTCATTCACTTCGTATCGTCATGTCGTTGTAGTGCATTGTATTGCACAAGTTTCGTAATGCGCCCTATAGTCAGTCACCAAGCGCCCACTTTACTCGGGAGCGTCAACCTCCATTCTGTCTTCTGGAGGTTTTGTGTTTGTCTCCACGATCAAGGACTCCTCCGGCTGTGACGGTTCCAGTGTCGAAACAGAGGTTAAGGTCGACTCTTTTTGCTCGAAAACAGGAGGCACACCTCCACTGTTGCCTCCGCCCATTCCGTTACTGGTTGACAATCGATATTCGCCATCTGCCTTACGCTCAATAATGCCTTCGTCCCGCGCCCATTGGGCGAGTAGGCCATCTACTCCGAGCTTGCCACCGCCTTCTCCCTTTTCCATATGCCGACCAACATGCTCAGTCCACTCGTCCCATGAGGAGGGGCCTTCAAAGACACTCTGACAGCCCTGTTTTGGGCACGCTGATCGTTGAGGCGGCAATCTGCGCTGCACGAGACAAGACACTTGCATCTCTTTGACATGCGCATCCCACTCGGCCTGAAGCTTACTGTCTCCCTTAGCCAGCGCTCTCTTGATTTGAAAAGGGGCATGCATGCGGCGTAAATGCTGTGTAAACAAATCTTTGCGGTTAAACTCGTTCCCTTTGCCTTCAGCAGTGCTCTGGGGGCAGGAAGAGCAGCGATAGTATTGCAAGCATAGATGTTGTGATGCAATGTGCCTCTTCCACTCATTTTTCGACCCGAAAGTACTTGTACAGCCAGCAAACGAGAACGCACATGGAAATGGCCTGGTGTGAGCTGCAGCGATATGCTTTCTCAACGAAGAAGAATCCTTAAAAGGTGCATGGCTACAGTGATTGCATCGAGTATCCTGCTTAGGTAGAGACCTCCGAGGAGGCTTGACTGCAGCGTTGACGTTGCGAAGTGTTGCTAGAGGATCTCCATTGCCATGCTCGTCATTCTCTCCTTCTGGTCTGATTTCAGGCATTCCGTCAGGGAGAATTGTGCGAGGCCTGTTGATGTTTTGGCTTTCGTCACTCGGGTGACGAACGTGGCTCAAGGCTTTCAGTTGCTCAGCAGCTTCCTGCATTTCTGCCGAATCTTCCACCTCATCTTTGGGCTTGGCATGGCTACCTGTTGAGTTGGCGTATGCTTGGGCTGAAGGACTGGCTTGCGGGGGATACTCTTTTCGTTCGACAGAGTTGGGCGCTTCTCTTGTGGCGGGTGTGTGGAAAGAATGTCCTTCGTCTCGCCGGACACGAGCAGGGGTGCTAAATGCGTGATCCCTTGCCTCGAGGAGAATTCGGCCATCCTCAACTTCTCTGGCTGATGGCTTGATGCCAGAAGAACCTACTAACCTGTTGTAGAGGTGGATCATGTTGTGAGAGCTGATATACCCCAAAAAGCAACAGACTTTATCGTGCTGCACTACGTTCCAGATCGAGTGCGGCATGGATATGAGAAGCATAGTAGGCGGTCCAAGGAACATGCCTTCCACAGCGATCTTGTCGCCGAGGGGTGGCGTACTGTGCAGCCATTGAGAAAAAAAAGACATATCCGGACTTGCATCACCGACAAAGGTAGTGCAAACAAGCACCCGGGGCTCTTCAAACCTGAGGTCGACAACAGACTCTGGGTCGATCAGCTGTTCTTCGCGATTATTCTGACCATCCGCATCATGTCCATTTTGCGAACCAGTTCGGGGTCTTGAGGGCATTGGCGCAAGAGCAATACTTTGACCCTTTCCGGGAGTTAGAGGTATGAAAACTGGATTTTGTGGAGACGACTGCGCATTTGAGGTGCTTCCGTTGGTTTGCCGAGGAGTTTGAAGCAGCTGCTGCTGTTGTTTCAGCGATAATACTTCTTCATGGAGTCTCTGTGTTGTGAACGGTCGTCCACTACTGAGCTTTTGAAGCGCCTCGGTCAAGTTGGACGTAAATGACCTCTCTATGCTATCTGGACTACGATCTGATGTGCAGGCCGCAATGGCTTGCTTCACACCATGACTACCGGCCATTGGGGGGTCCGGTATAGCGCATGTGTCGAGCAACAACAAGATATCGGACTGGGCGTCCTCGAACAGACAACGGACACCATCCCATTTTAGTTTTGCGGCATCTTCTCGGGCATTGCTATTGAGAAGATGTCAGCCATAGGCGAGACAAACAGCACATCTGAGAAACGTCCAACTCACCAAGCCCAAAAAAGCTGGCCATCAGAACTTACGTAGCCGTGGCCAGCATAGTAGATGATAAGTAAATGGTTGGCTCTCGCGTGTTCGAGAAAAGAAGCCATTTGAACCCCGAGCTTAATGCTTGGGTTCGGTACTGTGGGAATATGCCATTTTTCAGTTCTGTATTTGTACTGTTTTTGAAGAACCTGCTCGAGAGCAGTTAAATCCTCATCGACGGACTCGTCTTCTTCCCATCTTAATAGCAGAACGGAGACATCGGTGTATGGGTGACGCTCGGTCTGTCTTTGGATAAGCATAGCGGCATCTTGAAGGTGTCGCGCAAAGGACTCAAAGTCATGACGTTCGGAAAGGGGTGCCGGAGCGGCCTCCTGAGCTGGATAATGCTGTTGAGGCTATATCCAGAGCTCGGGTTAGCAAGAACAGGACGCGGAAAGCTAGAGGATCATGAGCTGACCGATTCGTGGGGGAATTGTGTAGGCGGCGGCGGCTTGCTAGGCGTCGTGGCGTTGACCTTTGGGGCAAGCTTGCGTCGTTTGTTGGGTTCCATCGACAAATACGAGCAAGGGTGCAAATTGGAAGGTGATGCGGTCGTCAGCAAGCGAAGTCGGCGAAGGTCATTGAACCGAAGCGGGTTTCGTTTCGGCCGCGCACTCGAATACAGAGTTGGCTGGATAGCAAGTTTCGAGTACGACAGGTGGTTTATCTGCTATCTAAGTAGTCTTCTGTTAAAACCAAGATACATATAAATTCGTGTGGGCTCAAGAATCGTTGACGAAGAAGCGAAGCGATAGGGCGACAGTATACGAGGGGAATTGAGTTGAAATCGGACGACTTAGAGAATGCCGGCTGAGGTGAAGGAAGGAAGGACTTTGGAAGAGGAATGTCAATGGCAGAGAAAAGGTAAGAAAGCCAACAAGCCGGACCACTAGAGAAAGAACATACGTCGCATGGGTGATGAAGAGTAAGAGAAGACCAGAGGGAAGGCTAGGATGGTGGAAGGCTCGCTCGCACGAGGCTGTCGTGGCAGGATTCAACAGAAAAAGGCCAGGGCTTGAGACACCAATTGAAATAAAGCAATCAATCTATAGTCAAAATCGGGTGATCCTTGCTTGCATATTATTAGCCGCCGTCTTTTGTGTGAGTTTGTTTTTGGATGCTTGATGGGGCCTAGGCCTGACAAGATTAGAGGTGGGGGTGCTCAGGTGGAAAAGCTTCTCATTGGTTGGGGTATCAACAGACAAGGGTCTTCGAATCCTCTCACAATGGCCAAGCAGGTGGGGATTTAACTATAAACGAGTTGAAGAGATGAAGAGAGGAGCGTGTAGCAAGCAAATGCATACGCATACGCAAATGCAGATGCAGATGCAGAGAACTCAAAGAGGGGCTGCCTCCGCAATTGTCAGCCTCTCTCCCCGGTTGACTGTAAGGTTGTCTAAAGGCAAGGAAGGTACCTAAGGAAGGTAACCCAAGGTACTAAAGTAAGGCCAAGGGTCAGCTGCAGTGAGGGAGCTGGCTGAGATGGGGCTGGTGTTGGTGCTGTCGTTGTTCTGGTGGCCTCCCTCCCATCCCACAACAAAGCACAAAGAGTACAATGTCTTGGTTCTGTACTCACTTGATGATCAATTGGAACCACGATGCCGGTTTATCTGATCTATGCTGATATCCAATGTATCTTTTGAGAGCAGTCGGTAGCTCAAACTACTAGGTACCTACACCTAACCTTAGTACTTACCCTGGGACTGGGTGAGTAACGTTAGATGTAGGGTCTGACCTGAAGGAGGGGTTCGACGGTTGAAACCAAAAAAGATGAGAGAGACTTCACAAAAGTTCTCAGCTGATAAAAGAAGGAGGAGCGAAGAGGATGAGTGTTATCGGCCTACCTGCCATACATACTTGCTGTACAGTACTGCGCCTTGAGCTGCACAAATCATCCGCAGACAGCACAGCTCACACAGCTTGTTCCTCACACAAGCCGGCTGATTACGCTTCTTCAACCAATCCAACTGGATTTTGATCCCTTCCCTTCCTAGCCTCCGGTTACTATTAAACGCGCCGTGCATACTCACAGGCCACTAACTGTTATCATATCAAGTACTGGCCTGCGTCGAGGAGCACTTTGTGGGCCAGTTCTCGAGACCTTGAGATCTGCCTTTTTAGCTCATGCTGGTTAACCACCAAGGTTTCAACGGCGCAAGCCTCCCTCAATTGCCTTCCCAGAACACTGATTTCCCTTCATCAATCAACACAGTATCTCTCAACCGACAACCCAAGGCTACCACGGGATGCCCGAATCAACAGTAATGCAGCAGTGAGCTTCGAAAGTGGAGTAATGGCGCACCCCCTCCTCAATCCTGGCGAGCGTGTCAATGGTGAGCGACGACTTGTCAAGACGACTGTGGACAAGTCGGCAGAGGTGTTGCTTGTTGATGGACGAGTAAGAAGCCAGAACACGAAACGGACGGGTCGGCAACGAATGAATGCAAAAGACAACAGACGAGAGCCGGTCGGCAACCCTGCCTTAGACACGCGCTATGGTAACACCGATTGCAGGAGCATGACCTGTGTCGCCAGTCGTCGTGAGCTTTGATTTCGATGCATTGTGTTCTCTTACACGGAATCATGCAACTTGGAGCTCTGCTCTAGCTTACGAATGACTCGAACCGGGAGGGATTGGTCGCTCGAAATCTGAGGCCAAGTCGTGCTGCAGCAGTGATAATATCACGTACCTCGCAGGCTAACATCCAGCTGCCGGCTGCGTCTGCAGAGTAGCATTCGAGACAGTACTGTCGCAGAGCCTCGGTTGGTGTGGGCACGGCTGACAGACGAAGCCAGATTCCGTTGCTTGAGATGCATCTATGAACTGGTTCAACAAGAGCAAAAGTACTTAAGTTGTCTGCGTGCGAAGGCTTCACCCGGATAGCTGAATAGAGAACAATGACTCCAGAACATCTCCAAATTTGGTAGTTGAAAATACTAGAGCTTCGTATGTATGCTCGTAAACGTGCCTCTCCTTTGCTGTAATCGATGCTATCAAAGGCTGGGGGATGCTGACAATCTCTGTAAAGGACTGGGGTGAGTATAAGTGGAGGCTGACATACAGACTCTAACACGACCATACTTTGTAACTGAATTATTGGTAAAGGAATTCCTGTAGTTGCGGTACCTGATTTGGTCACAAATACTTCTCAAAAACGGATATCATGAAATTGTGCCAGCATGAGTACGGACTACCGATCTTGAGCCTGCAATCACCCACCCCTATTAAGCCATAACTTGGTAAACGCAAGCTGCTGTTTGCAACGCCAGCCTGACAGAGGGACGTCTCTTCGTCAGGTGTACTCCGTAAGTGATCGCAATATAATAAATAGCCTGGATATAAGCCTGGTGAAGGTATTTGTTATTATGTAACTATCCATCGCTTGGAATTTCTTAGTTCCTTTGACAATGACTTTGTGCCATCTCTGTTAGACTGTTTTATAACATTGTACTCTGCTCGGATAAGTAACAAACAGCAATCTGGAAAGTGTCGTCTGCCACATACGAGGTTGAATATGTGACTTTCGTGTGCCAGTCAGGAGATTCTAGCAATGTGTAGAAGACCACGCGTATAATCGGTTACTCATGTACAAAGAGGCCGCCTTTGTGCCACATGCCGAATATTGGGTTTCTGACATTTTGCCGGCTTCCGTGGAGGCCCAAGATCTCCAGGTACTCCATGTAAGTCGATGGGGGCAATTGTGGTTCTCCTGAATATCACTTGGCTACCTCATGGAGAAGTCGCGAATTTCGGATTCGTGAATCCAACATTTCCCAAAGAGGAGTCCACATCGTTAAGTCCCTGATTCTTATGGAAACCCTGGAGGATACGACCCAGTCTCGGATGCGGGAATGTGGCGAACTTGACTTACACAGCCACGAAACTGTAAGAATACAACCAATGAGAGGACGCCATATACTGACAAACCTTCCTGTTCTCGTTCATTCTATTTCTGTCCCAACGTTAACAGTGAATCACATCCAAACGAATGGAAAATGCCATGTGGATGATTGGATTTCCGACGGATATATCCCTTCCGATTGATATGGCGCTGTAGATCTCTATAAGTCACAGACAACTTGATCTTCCAACCGAGGCGAAAGGTCTAAGCTTTGGGAATTGCCAAGAGGCACAAACCAAGCCAAGGCCCGTGAATGGACGGGAGGCAAGCATTGATGCCAAGAGCCAGGAAGCCAAGTTTACACAGCCACTCTCTAGCCGTCTCGTGTTGTGCGAACCGCACGGGATGTGAGGGAAAGGATTGGGTCATCGTTTCGTTTCAGCCCAGCGCATCTATGTTAGGTATGGAACATCTATCCGCACATGGTCGTGGAGGATCATCGTGAAAGAAAGCTGATCATGGTCTGCATCTCCCATTAAACGTGCAGTAGCCAGGACGCTCATGTCCAACCGCATCCAACTCAAGCTGCTGTCAGGATTCCAAGGTGGCGCATGAGTTTCCAGTCCTGGGCAAGTTCCCGCCTGTGAACTCGAGCGGTTACAGGGGTTGGGAGGCTTCCCAGTAGAAGCTTCCGAGAGGTCCGCTCACTGTTGCGTCAGGGCTTCAGGGATCTTGGCCTTCTACGAAGCGGGGCGACCTGCCCTGCACTAGTTACGTTACGTAGTGTTTCTTGGATAGTCACTACCAGCCAAGACTGCCTCGTTGCCCACAATATTACTTTACCTTGGATTTGCAAACCGATCCCATTAACAAACCCGGAGGTCTCACTTGTCCAAGACATCAAAGAAAATTCACCCCAAGCGCACGAGACTTGATCACTTTGCTTGTCTCTTGCCTTTGAAGCCCACCTGATCTCGACCAGCGACAACCGCCGAAACGCTCAACAGCATCTTAAACTTTTGCGCGACTCTGCCGCTTCTCACGAACGCCCGAACCATTCATAACTTGCCCCTTTGGAATTAATTGAAGCGCACGCCGCGACAGACTTGCATCTTCTGTGCCCATGGACTCTGGCGGAGTCAGGAGGAAGGATACGACCAAGGGCCCGCCTCTTCGAGTTCTATCACTCGGTATGTGTCTACGACAATGACGTCTTTTGTTTATTCCAGCTGCTAATGCGCGCCATAGATGGCGGAGGCGTCCGAGGTTATTCTATCTTCATTATTATCCAGGAGCTCATGCACCGAACATTTGTCGAAATCGAGGGCCGCGCTCCCAAGCGACACGAAATTCCTAAGCCATGCGACCACTTTGATCTCATCGTTGGTACGGGCACGGGAGGCCTGATCGCTCTTATGTTAGGCCGACTGCGCCTTGATCTGGAGACATGCAAGGAACTCTACGTGCGATTAACGCGCACCGTTTTCCAGACCGATAAGACTATCGCTGGAATTCCATACCGTTCGACCCTCTTTAAGGCTAGCAAACTTGAAGAAGCCATCAAAACCGCTGTGCAAGAACATACTGTCAAAGAGAGAGAAGGCAATGACAGTGCTGAGTTGACCAATCCCCTCAACGCCGCGTCTTACTCGAGTGCCGGACTTCCTCGTCGCAATCAAAGTAATGCAAGCACCGTGAGCTTTAGCGCTCGTAGTCCCGCTTCGCAGATGGCGCATCGGCCTGCCTACAATTCAAGATATGGCGACCCCAACGCTCGTTTGTACGATCACAGAGAAAACCGCACTAAAACGTGAGTCACCTCTACGCGTCAGCTATTGAAATCTGGACAATAATACTGACAAAGAATTTTAGCGCTGTCACAGCAGTTTACAAGGGTTCGCCCCGAGGCGCCCCCGCAGCTCTACTACGATCCTACGATTCGCGAAAAGAACCCCCACCTGAGTTTGACTGCAAAATCTGGCAAGCTGGCCGGGCCACTTGCTCTATCGGACTTGCCTTCAAGCCTATCACCATCGGGCAGTCGGTTTTCCATGACGATGGCGTTGGCACTTTCAACCCCAGCCCAGAAGCTTTGGACGAGGCTGTGGTCAACGAGTGGCCCGGTCGTGAAGTAGGAGTATTTGTTAGCGTCGGCACTGGAAGACGACCCAAGAATACAGATTCGAATTCGCAGATGTGGTATGAGGGCTTCTTGGGCGAATTTGCCGACGCACGTAGGAAGTTGATCGCCAAAATCGAAGGCTGCGAGAAGATCCACGAATACATGATGCGCGAACACCTGGGCAAGCGAAACGTTAGTATTGATGCCTACTACCGACTCAATGTTGAAGTAGGTGTGGGCGAGTTTGGCATGAACGAATGGCACCGACTCGGAGAGATCAGCACTGGAACCCGAAGGTATATGTCAAGGGAAGCCGAACAAAAGATGATCCAGGGCATCTCGTCGAAACTTGGCAAGATTCACCGGGCCAGAATTCGTCACGCGCGAGCTCCGGAAGGTATTCCAGAAATCGTCAAGTCGACATCGAGCACATGGGAGATGCCCATGGCATTTGAACTTCCTGGAGATATCCCGACAGCTGTCCCGCTTCCCCATAGCCCTGCCAGCCGGTCTTCCTTTGAGTCGGGCTCAGATAACTTGCACATGAACCACAATGGCTCGCCTCGAAGCTCGTACGAGCGCATACATCCGGATTCTGCTGCCCCAAAATCGCCTCCTCTGGGACCTCGTGGCCCCAGCGCCAGCGCTCCGGCTTTGTATCCAGAGGATCATCTGGCAGTATCATCGCCTACGCCAGCGCAATACCGTGAGAATGTCGCTGGTCAGGATCTGATTGCCATTGTGAGTCCGGACGAATACCCTAGGCCGGCTCCAAACGTGGCTGCACCACCACCAACTCGAATCGAGCCGCCGCCGTTGCCACCAAAGACGCCTCTCCCAGAGAGCCAGCAACACCACAATGGTAGAAGGGCGCCGGCTGTCGCGCCCCCATACCCCCTGGATGACGATGAGCCTCCACCAGTAAACATGGCTCGCAAGCCCGACTACAGGGGAAGGTGAGGGCTTTGAAGTATAAAGTTCTTAACAATACGTTCCTCTAGCTTTTGCTTGAAAATGGAATTTTTACGACGAGGATGAGATACGCTCGCTCCTGGAATGAGCTCGAATTATGAAAGAAACCCTAGAATACATGATTGGCGTTGAGCATGGGGGATGCGTGATATGATGATGCGGTTTTTTTCTTGCTTCTCTTCTTCTTCTTCTTCTTCGCGACTAGATACCACCTGGTTTTTGTTGATACAACTTTCTGTATTTGGAATGAGATTGATGGGATGATATAAGGATTCTTAGTTTATATAGGCTATTTGTATGTATAATGAGAATTGGCTTATCACGCCATTGGATATTTGATCTGCTAATGTTGTCCAAGCGGTTGGCAGCAGAATAAGCAAGTTACAGTCAATTACAATCAATCACAATCATTATGATTGTGTAAAGCAATCTTAGTCCCGTGTCTGGGCATCCCCTTGAACATTGAAATAAATACATTTCTTCAAATCGCACTTTCTAATCCTGGCTGGACCTAACGTTAAGGTGCCATTTTAAAGTCGCGGGTAAGCAGATCTTGAAGGCGGGACAGCGGTAGTATGTGGGGGCATTCATTTAGTGGTCTGGGCCTTGGACAAGTCAAATTTCACCAAAGACATGAATGAGCTGTTTGCTCCTTGACATCCATCCACGGATCCCTCCCTCCACTTATCACTCACAACCCAGCAATTGTCTTGACTGAAAACGATTCTCATACGTTGCAATACGAAGCTGGACCTAGTCTCTATCATGACGAGCTCAAATCCTGATTCTAGAGCCGTCTATCTTACAGCACAGGCATTCTGAAGGGGACGATTGAAGACAAAATGAAAGCGGACACTGAGGGGGCTATCCACTATCGGCATCCGCGATGGTGCTTGACTGTATCAGGATAGCTTCAGGCTTTTAACCTTTGATTCATCAATGAGTTCATCTCGTCTGATTGGAGAGATTGCTCTAAATGTTTATGGCTGAACGCTAGGACTGACGACAACGTGCTAGTGCCTGCCTATTGCAGGGTCTAGGTCGATTGCCGAGCCTACAATCATAACTTGGTGCATTACGGCTGCATCACCATTACTTATTGGAATTGGCCCAGAACCTCTGCTGAGCTGCGACAACTTCTTCTCTATTCATTCAACCATCGATCTTGTCTTTGTTTCCCTGCATTTTCCTTGCCAAGAAGTCAACACTACTCTCGTCATTGACTTGTCTTGTCCAGAGTACCCACCACTGTCTACAGTACCCACCTAAGTAGGTAGGCATTAAGTGGGAACGGCAAGAATCCCCTGACTGCACTGCAGCAAAATTGGATCTGATCTGCTTGCCTACAACTTGATGTTTATGACCACGATCGGCAGCAGGAACTTTTGGGTTGCATTTCTTTGTTCGCTTCCGTGCGTGGGTGGTTATTTTTGCCGGACGCCTCTGAAGACTTTCGAGCGATTTGCCATCTTCAGCTTCCATATACAGTACGCGTGCCTTTAGTTCACGCAAGCCACACCTACAACGACAGACTGATTGTCACATCACATCGCTTCGTCTCGCTTCGTCAACACACGCAAGGGAGAGCAAGAGAACTCCTTGCATCTGTACAGAGTCAAACGGCGCGCCAGAGACACGCAATATTATTCACGAAAGTAAGGGCACAGGTGCACCAGTACGGTTACAGCGCTGGCTGTAACTAGACAAGCCTGGAGTACCCTCTCCGGACAGCCGCCCGGTTACCGCGTTTGGTTGATAAGCGACGCCGCTCGGTCTTGGTCTCGCCCGTCCTTCAGATATATTCTGTCTATTCAACCCATTCCGTTGCGGTTCGTCATGGCCCTCGATTGATTCCCAATCTTCTGGGCTCAATCGGAACTATTGATCAACGGTATATCCCACGGCCTTGTACCCTGTGTTGGCACTTGAGACAGGCGCTCTCTTGCACTACATTGCCCCAAACAACCGCCGCCATTTTGGACAGGACCAACAACCGTTACCCCATCTTGACCCATCCTTGCTTGTCGCCCCCCGGCCTGCGCTGCTGTGCCATGCTCTGTTGCTGAACCAACAGCCTCATCAGTGTCTCTGAACGGCGCTCATTCGAGGACTGTTGGCTCTGACCAGACCAATCATTATTCTTTGGCTTCGGTAAGGGATACCGATCATTATCGACGCCCTGACTTTAGCCTGTCATCTGGTCTCGTCTCATCTAAACTCTTGGGTATTGCAAGCAGATCTTTATTGCCGGGCCCGTTCCGTTGGCGCGACACAATGGCAACCCCAAGCGCCATGCTGCCGGGACTCGAAGCCATGCAGATGCAGGCCACACCACCCAGAAAACGTGCTCAACGCCAAACGTCATCATGCCTTGAGTGCCGCCGTCGCAAGCAGAAAGTGAGTTCAATATCCATATGTTATAATACGCTTTTCACTGTCTACTGCTGCAATGAGATAACAATTGCCTGCGTAACACTTACACGGGATGTGAGACTCATGTGGATCCTCCGGCCGATTCACTCGTCGCTGCCCCTAGCAGATCACTTACACCATTCAATGCAAAACTAACTGCTATATAGTGCTCTCAAGGACAACCTTGTACGAATTGTTATCGTCGATTTCCTACTCCCGAATGTGTATATGAAGTTAAATCCTCAAAAAGGTTGGTCTACATTATCTACTTTCCATTTACTGCCTCCATCTTTTGCGTTTGTGTTCCTTAATTCGTTATGCTGACTCAATATATTTCTAGAGCCCCCCCTCCAAGTCCACAGCCCAAGCTACCTTCCATCGCCGAATTACGAGGTGGACCATATTCTCATTTAAACCCAGCTTCCATCCAGCATGCTCTTTACCATATGGCGGATCAGCTGCCTGGTTCATCACCCCCCTCAAGCAGCCTACCCTCACCGACAGGAAGCTCATGTACAACCTTATCAACGCAATCGACAACAAGCATTTGGAATCCGTATCCGACTGCTGCATCCCCTGATGGTGACACGGACAAGACAATAGCACAGAGCATTGAGATCATCAAGAAAAAAGGCACCGAAGATGTTAAGCGCATCTTGTCCAATGACATGATCAAAATAGAAGATGATGGCAATGTAGATTTGGGCTATCCCATTGCCGGCTCCATGACACAGCTCAACTTCCTTCCCATGAGAGCCACGAAGCTAAACAAAGAGCTGGTACGCCTTCGTAAGTACACGCTGTTCCTGTATAGGTATTCTTTTGCTTATATGTTTCTAGACTTGTCTCTACTATCCCGATTTAAATGCTCGGTAGACGGACAGCCGGATCCCGCAAATGAGTTTATGAACATGTGGGTTCCTTGTACCGTGCAAGACCCCCTTCTCCTACAAATAGTACTGTTCACATCAGCCTGCTTCCTCACCGAAACTGGCGATATGCCGAAGAAACTACGATATATATATCAGGGTCACGTTTATATGATGCTCAACAAACAGCTTGGGGACGTCAATGCCCAAAAGAACGACACCTTGCTGCTTGCTGTTGTACAGATGATCTCTGACGCCTGGTATTGGGGCGAGACGACCCACCTACAGACTCACCTCCAAGGGCTGAAGGTTATGGTAAGAATGAGAGGTGGGCTAGGTCAGCTTGGGTTACGTGGCTATCTGGCCAAAATGATACTGGTGTAAGTCGATAAACAACGCTTCTGCAATGGCACCTGCCTGTGTCATGCAGTATTAGTTTTGTCCTGTCTTGCCTTAATAACTGTGCCTTAATAACTGACATATTCTACCCAGTCATGATATTGCCATGGCGCTAGCACATGAGATCAAACCGACTATTTATGGAAATTCAGAGTTCCCTTTCTACGATCCAAAAAGGACGCCCATCAAGACGGCATACAACACACCTCTGCTATGCAACTGGCAATCTTTCAGGGAGTGTTCAAACTCTTTACAGTTACATCCCACTACCGCTGATATACTCGACAAGGTGAGAAGTTTATTCTCGGCCGTCTTGTCACTTCCAAAGGACTCAACTCCCGACCGAATACAAACTGTTATCAACAGCGCAGATGGGTTTTACAAGAAGATAGGGGACCTTCCAGAAACGACCCCACCATTGGGAATTTCCTGCAACCCTTCCCGCGCTAGCTCAACTGAGAGTCCAGACCAGTCTCCTCGGTCGTACAGGACCGACAAGTCCTCATCGCCTTATGAACTCCCAGACCTAATGTATCTTGTTATTCGGAAAGTCGCTCTGATTTACTGCAAGGCAATCTCGACTCGCTCTCCAATCAGCTCCGCCTGTTCCGAAGAGGATATCAATGCAATTTGGCCTGCTATCTGGCAGCATGGATTGCCAAATTGGAAATCTGTCCTTGGTATTTTCGCGTGGATCATGATTGCACTTTCTACGAACTGCCACGAAATTAGATTCGGTCGTCTCATCAAAACATTAACCGTTTCCACCATGATGTCTCTAGGTATGGATGACTGGCATCTTTTCCTTGATATTGCAAAAACAGCCTTTCGAATACAGAGATGGCTGGCTGGAGGAGAACATGCAGGTAGTACAAAGCAACTCATGGGAGGACAGTGGGTAGTGGATCAGTACAAGGGCTTTGCGATGGATGGTGCTTGTCCAAACTTCGAATTACCGAGAGACGAGCTATGATACGCACTACTTCACCTGGAGCGAATAGTCATATTCCCGAAGCCGGGTGCTTCCGCAGGAAGCCACCTGCAGGTTCGACTGCGCTGAATGGCCTCAAATTATCGTAGGCCGAGGATGGCCGCTGTGTAAATGTTTAATGACGACATGTCTCAGATCGGTCAACAACATCGTGCATATCGGAATATTTGTGAGACCTCGAAAACTGTCAAATACTCGCCTCCTCCATTATCTTGAGCTAAGGACTTACTCCCGCTCTGTCTCTCGCCGGTCTTCGACATTACCACCTCAGGTTCCAGAAAGCAAAATTCACCCAATCACATGTGACAATGTACGACTTCGCGCGACTTCGTCAAGATATGACGAGTGGGAGCGTCCTACTCCCCGGTGATGAAGATTATGAAGAGAAGTTACAGAGGTGGAGCGAGGCTTGCGTGAAGAGAGCGGTATGTTGAAACCTGATGAGCAATGAACAAGATACTGAGATCCTACAGGCAGCTGTCGTCATGCCATGCAACTCAAGTGAGGTGTCTCTGGCTGTCAATTTTGCAGCTTCTAATCAAATCCCAATGACTGTATGTGGTGGTGGCCATTCCTCTAGCGGCGCCTCTTCCTCCGAAGGCCTGGTTATTGATTTGAGGAAGATGCGGAAGGTCAGAGTTGACACAAAAGCCATGACTGTTGAGTTTCAAGGCGGTTGTCTTTGGGAAGACGTCGACGTCGCCCTTGAGCAATATGGGTTAGCCACAGTGGGAGGCGTTGTTAATCACACCGGTGTTGGAGGACTAACACTAGGAGGTGGACATGGCTACCTCACAGGCCGTCACGGTCTAACCATAGACAACTTGCTAGAAGTGGAAGTTGTCCTTGCCGATGGCTCAGTAGTTGAAGCGTCCGAAGACAAGAATGCAGATTTGTTCTGGGCTATTCGCGGTGCTGGAGCACAATTTGGAGTCGTCACTCAATTTGTATCTCGAGCCCATCATCAAGGCAAAGTCTGGAGTGGCACGATAGCGTATTCGGCCGATAAGTTGCCCGAGCTACTACACTTTGCAAACAAGTCATACGAGAGACCTAACTCGGAAGGTCATTGTCTTGCGCTGGGAATAGGTTTTGGACCAGATGGAACCTCGCGTGCTGTATCAGCCATTCCTTTATTTCATGGCCAGGAGCCAGAAGCCAGAAGCTACTTCTCGGACGTTCTTCAGCTGGAAGCCATAGCTGACAACACTGAAATGATGACTACAGCAAAGACTAACACCCTTCTAAACCCTGTCATGGACCATGGGCTCCGGCGGATAACGGGGTCAGGCAACATTGTGATGCCCTTGAAAATCGAACCAATGTTACGGACTGCAGAGGAATTCTGGGAATTTTGTGAAAGGTATGGTGGAATGGGCAAATCTGTCATGGCCATTGAGTTTTTTCCGACTGAAAAGATCCGAGAAGTTGCGCAAGATGCAACCGCCTACGCCAACCGAGGAGACTACTTCGATGTCTTGACGCTATTTGGTTGGGAAACCCCGGATTATGATAACGCAGTTCGCGAATTCAATCGAAGCATTTGCAAACAGGTCCGGGAAGCGAACGGGTACCTGGCAGGTTCTGGTGGGCATTGGAGCAAGGGACCTGTCGGTGTGTATGTCAACGTAGAAGCAGAAAGCATATCGCCCGAGGATGCTTGGGGTGGTAATCTGACTCGTCTGAGGGAGTTGAAGAAGAGGTATGATCCTCAGAATTTGTTCAACAAATTGCATAGTATTGCTGAGGATACAACTTAGCGGACATTAAGGGATAACTCGAGATTGCACTAATCAAGATGAACTATCTCCTTGAGCCCCCAGCTGTGCACATCCCGCATCTCTATCGTCATGTAATCATAAATAATAAGATATCTTAGTAAAACTTTAGGAAATTCAAGTATCTGTTTTCATCTGTTAGGCTTCTGATTAGCTAGGCAACTGGAGGTGTGGGATGTGCATAGCCGGGGGCTCAAGGGGATAGTTCATCATGTCATGTTCAATCTAGCGTATTGCGCTGTTACATATTCGTATATCATCCAAACATTAAATACCAGACCACCAGTAGGTCTCCTCAATCTTGAACGATCCCTTGAGTGCTTTCTCGCCCACGGCACTGCTGTCGCTTACAATGACTTCGTACTCTCCAGCCTCGACACACCATTTGTCTTGTTCTTCGTCAAAGTAGGCAGCGGCATACTTCTCAAACTCAGAAATGGTTACAGCCTTGGACTCGCCCGCATCAAGCTCGACCTTGGCAAAGCCCTTGAGTTCCTTGACAGGCCGGTTCACCTTGGCTGCCTGCAACGGGCGCACGTAGAGCTGGGCAACCTCTGCACCACGAACAGACCCTGTGTTGCGTATGGTGACAGATGTTGTGAGCTTACCGTCCTTTGATGAGACGTTGAGGTCTGAGAAAGCGAAGGTAGTGTAGGAGAGACCATGACCGAATGGAAAGTTAACCTCTCGGTCGGCAAACTCGTAGTATCGGTAACCCATATACACGTCCTCGCCGTAAAGTGTTCGGCCAGCTTCGGTGCGGAAGTTGAGGAATGCTGGCACGTCGGTCAAGCGCTTGGGGAAGCTGAGAGACAACTTGCCAGATGGATTGGCATCGCCAAAAAGGATGTCTGCAATGCAGTTACCGGTCTCGTTACCGCCATACCAGGCCTGAATTACGGCAGGCACTTCGCCAAGCCAGGGCATCTCCTCAGGTGTACCGGTCTGCATGACAACGGCCGTTTGGGGATTCGCCGCAGCAACAGCCGAGATAAGCTCGTCGAGCTTCCCAGGGAGCTTCATACTCTCCCGGTCAGATCCCTCGGTCTCCCAGTCGGAGTTGAGACCAGCGCAAATGATAACCTGATCGTGCTCCTTGGCAAGAGCGACAGATCGCTCGATCTCTTGTTTGGCATTGATGACCTTGGAAGCACCCACACGAAGAGATCCATGGCCTACGACAGGGTTGTCAAGCTTGAGTTTGAAGCTTGGAGCAGAGGCAAACTCGATTCTAACATTGTACTTCTCTCCCTTCTTGAGCTCCTTGCGGCCAAGCTCCTCGTGTGTTGCTGTGCCGAAGAACGCATCGCCAGCGACTTGCTTGGTGCTGTTGTCGACGACTAATTCGTCATTGACATAAAGGTTGGCAGTACCGCAAACAATTACGCCAAACTCATAAGTAGAGTCCTCTTCAACCTCGAGAATACCTTCAAGGTCAGCATACCAAAGATCCTCGAGTTCGGGGTTGTAGTAATCAACAAGATGCATCTCTGACTTGGTCAACCACAGCTCGTCCACAGGCTTGCGGGACGTGTCGCTGGGGGGCTTATTGTACACTTTCCAGCTCATGCCGGTCTTGCCGTCAGGACCCTTGGTCTGATCGCCCAAGAGAGGATTCAGCTTGTGCGTATATGCGCCTATGGTGTAAGCGGGAGGGTTGCCGAGCTTCTCAGCAATACCGTCATAGGGTGTAACGGCGTAGTATGCGGCCAGGGAGGCAGAGCCACCGCCATGGTAAGTCGCAACCTTTGCATTGGGACCGATAACCAAAGTCTTCTTGTCCTTAGCTAGAGGAAGGATGTTCTTCTCATTTTTGAGGAGAACAATGCTCTCATTTCCGATCTTGCGAAGGAGCGATGCTGTTTCAGGAGTGTTGAGGGTCTTCTCGGGACCGTTCTCTTGAACCCCAGATGCAGCGCACTTTTTGACAAACTTAAGAACCTCGCGAGCGCGTTCATCAATAACATGTCCCCAGACCTTCTCGCATGCAGCAGCGAAGTTAAGGACGTCGCCTCGCCAGCGGGTGGGGCCGGGCATCTCAAGATCAAGACCGGCTTTGATGGCATCTGTAACACTGTAGGTACCATACCAGTCACTCATGATCAGACCCTCCCAGCCCCATTCACCTCGTAGCATGTCTTTTAACAACTTCTGGCTCTCACTGCAAGAAGTTCCATTTACTCCGTTGTAAGATGTCATGAAAGCACCGGGCTGGGAGTCACGCACGACAAGCTGGAATGGAAGAGCGTAGATCTCGCGGAGAGCACGTTCAGTGATGATGGCCTGGACACTCATACGCTTATGCTCTTGGTCATTGCAAACAAAGTGCTTAATAGTCGACTGGACACCTGTGCTCTGAATTCCACGGACAAGAGCAGCAGCACCGAGACCAGCGAGAAAGGGGTCCTCACCGATGGACTCGAAACCACGTCCGCCAAGAGGCGATCGTTGCATATTGATGGTAGGACCAAGGATAACATGGGCACTCTTGCCAATGGCTTCTTCGCCCATCTTCTTTCCCGCTTCTTCCAGAAGCTCTTGGTTGAAAGTGGCACCAAGGCCTGTACCGCAAGGGAAGCATGCTGCTGGAATACCGTTGAAGAAACGGGTGCCTCTTACACCGTTGGGCCCATCTGAAAGACGAAGAGATGGAACCCCATGCTCAGGGAGAGCCTTTGTGTGCCAGAAGTCAATACCTGTCAAGTAGTTAGCAAGGAGAGTTCGCATACGATGATATCCTAGTAGTGCTAACCTGCGAGAAGAGAGACCTTCTCAGCCAAAGAGAGCTTCTTCAGAATATCTTCAACGTTGATATCGGCCATTTTGGGTGCTCAAAAACAGCACAAGTCACGGAAAACTTATAAATGATGAAGGAACTTGTCGATTAATGGGAGGAATGACCTCTCCTTGAAAGCTAAATACTCCTTGATGAAGGACTTGCCTGGATAAAATCAACCCCGCAAGTGACTTGGCTCGTATTCTGCCTGATCAAGAAGCCTCCTCCGGGTGAGAAAACAGCTCATTCCGCTCATCATTTACCAATTGAACACAAAACATTGTTCTCATGATGGCAGACGGACTCTCTAGTTGGTGAAGCCCCACGAAGGCGCATACCAGCAGCTCGAATGATGAGCTTGTCTGTCTTAGCCGATGTTCAACCGTCACTCTCGACCAATAAGATGACTTCTCAACCATATCTTATCCCAGCTTCGTCGCTTCGTCGGGACGAGATTCCGCCTGAGAAACCTCGGATGAAGAACAGCAGAATGGCGGGGAACTACAATAACAAGGAATTGACTCCTGAAGAATCACGATATATGACCGTTTCAGCATCTGGAGCCCGGGGCTTACCCGGTAGAAACGACCTGGCGATTTATCATCACGTGACTGTCAGGCTCAAGATCACGTGGTTACTAGCAAGAAGGAAGGTGGGAACAACACGGAAGTAAAGCCGTCTCCAGGTTAGAGCCAGTATGGCAATTCAACATCGACATCAGAACTTGAGAGGCAAATAGAGGAAGATTCTGCTAAACTCAACTTCTCTCTCTTTCTTTTTCCCCCCTGTGATACACATTCTGGACCCAACCATCTTCGCGCTTACATCCATCGATAAACGGGCCGAGATTTAGCAGCAAAGAGAAAGACACAGACCATCGCGGGATCAGTAATCCGAACGGACCGCCATGATCTTTTTACTACCCGGAACCCAGGAACCAACACGTTTTACACCCAGAGCCGTGGTATCGTGGCCGCAAGGACCACGCATTTGAATTCTCTACAGACGGAGGGGCGAAATCCCGCTGAGCTAAGCTTCGCAGGTCCACATCGAGCTACCCAGTCCTGCACAAAAGGAGCGGACAAAGAGAGATTTTGGGAATAGTTACACTTCCTAAGTGTCTCCGATCGTTTCGACCTCGACGGCGTCGATTGCACCCGGACCGGTTATCTCGGACACGGCCTGGAAGATATCCGGGACCCACGGAGCCTGTACGGCAAGTCCGTCAGAAGAGAAGGTGTTTCACGCAGTATGCGGATGCATATGACGAGCAGCGAGATGAGAAACCTTTTTTTACGATCACGAACGGTCATCGAGCCTTAATCGCCCAGCATCGCGATTGCTCTTCAATTTCTGTTTCTCTGATACGCAATGGGTAGTCAAGCAGTCATGCATACGTACTGATAACATTCGTGATGCAATGCATCATTCATCTGCAAGCTGGTAGATCAGAGTCAGCCGTGGCACACTTTCTGTTCCTATACGGTGGGGCTAGACAGGTCCGGATCACCCCGCGGCATCGACTAATTTGGTCTGGAAACCTTGATTCGTTTCTCATCCAATCTGGATACCCTAGATCACCCAAGTACCGGTTTCAACAGTACAGACATTCGGCTTTCGTTCCTACTGCACGAGTTCTTACGGTTTTCATGCCGATGTTGCACCAGCGCATCATAGTTTCAGGGACACTGATGCCAAACCTTTTCTCTGCAGGGACCAATGGCCATATGCCGTGCCTGCCGCCAACATCAGATCTTCCCAAATGACAGTTTTATTAATACCGCCATGTATGCAGGCAAAACTCTGCACCAGTGGCTGGTTCGGCCAGGTGGCCAGGTAACAGTTACTGTACAGGCATTCTGTGAGATACGTGAGATGCGCAGTCCGTCTGCCCAACAGTTTCACTCGTCTAGCTCTCCAGAGCAACAGCTTGGTGTGGGAGAAACAACCTAGCCACGGTGATATGGCCGAATCCCACTCCAGTCCACGTACTGCACTAGGACTCACTGTCGATGATAAAACCCGGTCGAGGACGACCTAGTGTAAAGTGACATGCATAACTGGCAACTTCAGACCCAGCGATCCAGGGTCTGCAAAGAAATGACGGCAACGGTCTCTAGATTGCGTTGCAGACAATGATTAGACTGCAACGCTTGTTTGATCGCTGATGGGCTGAGCCTTCTGCCTTACTACAGTGCAAACCAAGGTAGACCAGCTGCCATGGGGTCCGCCTGGTCGATCTGAAAGTATGCTTGCATACATCCGCAACCCGACGTTTGGCACGTTGCTTGGCGTGTTGCTTATCCTCGTTGACGGCAGCTAGTTGAACAGGACTCTGTAAGGGTTCGAGATTAAAGGAATACAGTAAGATGGGACGGACAGCTTTGTAGTGACGAACGCGACATTCACGAAATGGTTGTAAAAGCCTTGGCACCGGCATCTTTCTACCCGGAACCAAGCCCTTACACAAGTCCAATTTGACAAGACTTGTTGATTTGACTACGCTGTTGAGACCCACGGCAAGTCCCACAAGGCCGCCGAATAGCATCAATATCCCCCAGTCCGGTCCTCTTCGCGACCGAGTCCGTCGCGTGCCAAGAGTTTTGGTTCAAAGCCATCAAGCGACATGATAGATCACATTAGCACCTTGAAGCGATTGGCGACCACAGCTTCATATTGCAAATGAACAAAAGCCCACCGAACAGGCCCGGAATCGCGGGTTGAATTCGGAACGCGCTTCCCGAGGTAATTCGGGGATTTCGGTTCGGCATCTTCCAGCTTGAGGATGAACTGCTCCCAGCGACTGAAAAATAAAACGGCGAACAAGAGCTATATATCCACCTTGCCATTAAGACTGACCTGGACAAGGCTACTTTACTGCACCAGCCGCTATTGATCACAGCTACAGACAATTGAAAGATAATCAGGGTTTCAGCCACAGCTGAACGTGTAAAGCATAAGCCAGATAGGCTCATTTGACGGCACTTGGTATGAACCACTGGGAAAGCTTGCCGTAGTGATGATGATCTTCGGAGACATCCAACATTCTTGTTGGCAGTGAAGGCTCAACAGACCGCCTCGAGAGTCGATACTGCAGACTATTAAGTCACGCTGGGCGGACCTCGTGTTTCTCATCCAATCTCGAGTTGGCAGAATGAAGCCCTCCAACACGAAGCCAGGTTGCATCCTGGCGTTCACGCTTATCATCACATATGCTCCCAAGGAACCTTTTGCATATCTTACAGAACAGAGCATAGCGCAACTTGGCCAGATGCGTTCAATGTTCAGAGTGAAAATCTTCATCTCCTTATGACCGAACAAATGACAAAGGCTGCCTGTTGTACATGTCTCGGTTGCTTGTTCCCAGGGGAGGGATGTCCTCCAAAAGTCGCCTCAAAGTTGACAAGTGAGACAGCCAGTCAACACCAAATGATACCGTTGGCACTACAGCCCCATCGACCAGCTAGTGCTGCAGTCAAGGAGCATCAACAGCCACATGTGGTGTTTCTCACCGTCACGGTGTGTGAGAGAAAACGTGTGTACGCCTCACCCGTGATGTGGTTACTGGATTGAGAACAGGATGAACGTCTTGCTAGCGTATGGAAACAAGATGAATGGGCAAGCATCTTGTCTGTCCTTCCGGCCCAGCCCTGCCGTGCACGCGTGTCAAGTCCACATGGCTTGCCGCTGGAGAAACAGCAGCCGTCGAACTCTGTCCTTCTAGTCTGAGAAGTGCTGTCTTCGATGGCAGTGAGGATTGCCGCACGGAGGTTTTCTGGTACAGGAGTATCGAGTACTTGAGATACTTCTTGTTTGAAGGACCCCCTTTTTTGCCTTTGGTTGACCCAGCCGCGCCACGTGCCTGAGTTGGACATGCAGAGGTATGGGCGTGTGTCAAGCATTTCAGATGCTGCAAGAATAAACTCTATTACCTTCTACGACTGGTTCTCGAAGGAGTTTACTCTTCCAGCCACATGGAAGCCCAGCCACAACGGACACTGCACTGTACATGAGGGTTTCACCTCGATTTGAACTCTTACGTATGGGATATGACCCCAGTGTTGCCCAGTACAGCACAACGGGGCATGTCTATGATCTTGGGTAGATGCGGAGGATCGTCCAACTCCGTTTCTCAAATAATGGTGAGCTTTGAGCCTCTTGGCTGTCCTGATATCTGTGCGATGCAGGGGCTTTTGGGGCAGTATCGGTCTTGTCACTTCTTCTGTACCCTGAGGCCCCATCCAGCTCAGCTCATCCATGCTTGCCTCGTGGTTTCGCTGCATAGATGGGGCTAGTTGGCGTCAACTTCTTTCTTACGGATACTGAAGGACGACCGAGTTGAGTTTTCCGATCCACTTTCCGCTAAGACATTGGACACAACTGCTCAAGTTGCGCTACTTTTCTACAGTACCTCAACCCTGACTTGAAGCCTGATTGAAGATCATGGTATCAATGGGTCAGCGGCTGTTACCTCTCGGCGCGTCTTCACATGCTTATTGCTTTTGCTTGGGTGCATATCATTTCACCGTCTCTCGTTTGACTCGCGGCACATCAATTAAAGCATCTGTGCATGAGTTATTTGCCGAGACGTTATTGGTGTTTTAGTGAGCGATTCTAGGGCCCCATACTAGCGCTATGATCTCCGGAATCCCTGTTCTCGAATCCCAGGCTGGTCGTCGCACCCTGGCCGTGTGAACGGGGGGTACGGTTTTCATGGCGCAGGGGTCGTGACAAGAAAGCCTGTAATGTGCATCAAGGATCATTTTAACGGCTCAAGGCGGATCGCCATATCAAAATGCCTACGGCATATCACTAGAATTGACTGTACTGTACTGTACAGCAATCTTGTGACGGATGCGCTGGCATGGGTGCAGCGCCGTATATCTGCATTGGAAAGCACAGTGCAGTGTCTGGCGAAGGATAGTCGCTTTTCTCATCTCACAGTATCCCAAGTTGCCAGTTCCTGGGGAAGGATGTCATCATTGCAGATAAAGAGAAAGCCAGCCAAAGCCAAAGCCCACCGACAATGCCACTCAACCAAAATTGATCGGCCAAGTACAACATGGCCCCTGACCGCGGCAAACTCAATCTCGCCGGTTTAGCTAGTACGTAGGCCGACCTACTGTAACTCGTCTCACCCTTCCCCTGCCCTGCCAACGAAGAACGGATCGAAACAGTCTTGCGTTGTAATGTAATTACCGTATGGTAATTAATTCACTGTACAAAAAGTGGCATCTTTCAATTCAGCTTCAACATAATCAGATGAACGCCAGTCCTGATCAAGACATGTGTGTCTGTGTGGTTGCATGGACGACACGACAGAAACGGCAACAGGACGGAAATCGACGCTGGAGAAGACACCATCACAGTAAGACAAGAGACACGCCTTTCTTCGGCACGACTTCTTTCCACCTTCTTTTGACGTAGGTTGTCTCACTGCTCCTGCTCCTGCATCTGCATCTGCATGACCCCAATGGTCCTCTCATGGGCCCCCCCTGGCTATCGATGATTCTTTGATAGCACTTTTTGTGGCAGAAGCTGCAGTATCCTTCTAGCGCAAACTCTACGACCCTACAGCACAGTACCCTGCCCCTTGGTCCCACGGGTACTCTTAGTACAGTTACCACATTATTGCGAAGTTAGCTTGTTCGATCGCATTTGAGCCTCTCACGAGCCGTTATCCTTTCCAATCCCTTCACCCGCCGCTACCGCCTTTCTAACAATTACAGCCCTCATTGGACAGAATAAACGATCTACTCTGGGTACCCTACCCTCCCTGCTTACAGTACGGTAGTACCAATGCACCTGCATCCACACAAAACGTGTCGATGCCATCCTCCTGCAGATTTGCCTTGCATTGGCTTCGATCATGGTTCTTGATAGCCTTCGAGGCCCCTTCTAGGTTTCTAGCCTTTGGTCTAATTCGCTATCTGTAAATCACCATGCACACACTGGATGTCAGATGTTGCGGTGTGCAGCAGAGCAGCACAGCACAGCACATGGCAGCGTCCTTCATCGGAAACCAGTCGAGGTGATATTCTTTTACCTACAATTATTTGTAGCATGATCCCAAAGAGGAAGGCCGAATTTAACGACGCGAAGCGAAACTGAAAAAGAGAAAGTTTTCATCCAAAAGCCCAACGAAAAGACATCATGCATAAGCAAGGACAAGGACAGGTACTCGGGATGGTGCCGGTGTACCGCACCGCCTTATCGGGATTTTACCGTACGCTATACTGGTGCGGTGCAGCGTCAGTCCGAGTTGACGAGGTGCATACTCAGTACAGGAAAGGCTCAAACCTAGAACAAAACGAAGAAGCGTCTATGGAGAAGCGATAGCCGCCGATCACATCTGTCACCAGGTTTCATGTCCAACGTCAGTGCTGGCGCGACTTTGTGACTTTGCATTTGGAAGTGAGGACCCATCCTAGGGACCTACATCCTACGCTACTACTACGATTTGCAACCAGTGAGACTGGGAGATGAGCGACTGTGTCTCTCTTGGTCTTACAATTAGACTACCGTATTCGGGCTAATCAAAATGTGCAAAATTACGAGTCCATCTTCAACGGAGCTGAGGCTCATCGCCGCCGCCAGTATTTGCTTTTGCTTGCTATAAGTCCGAGCCCCTTATAGGAAAACATCCGGAACGGAAAGCGATTCGACGCCTGTTAATCACGGAACATCCGTCGAAGACACCCTCCGAAGTTCGAGAGAGAGACACGCGCAGCGCAGCGCAGCGTAGTGCGGCAAGGTTAGGGTAGGTTCCGGCCATCGAGGGGGGATGACGTAGGGACAAGACACTGTTTTAGGTACTCAAGACCGCAAAACGCCACCCGGCTTTTGCAGACAGAAAGTTAGAACGGAGCACGGCATATAGGCATTGGACAGGGCATGGCATTGGATGGAACCCGACCACCTGTGGCACCTCCCAGTACCACCCGGTTAGACTTTTGTGTCTACCTCGGAACCCAAAATGCAAAAGTCCATGTTCAGAATTGGCATCATGGCCGTATGAGAATGTGTCAAGCTGTCATTGCAGGAGAAGGATGGAAAAGCTTCGAATGGCCACGTGCTCCCCGTGCACCTTTCGCCACGATCCTCAAGATCCTCTGCATGCGGATCCGAGCAATGAGAACTCTTCCCATGGGTGGGAGGGAGGCAAAAGGGCAAACTGAAGGTATCTCATGTCGCGATACATGCGATTCTTGCGGTTCAATGTCTACCATTCATCTTTGGTCGTTGTCTCTGCTACAGTACAGTAACTCCATGATAGATGAGACACACAAGGGGTCGAGCGATGACATGCTCAATGCGACCGCGGCAGGCCAAAGGTACATACATACGGTATGTCTGGATATCGTGTTAATCAAGCAAGGTGGGCAGACATACAGATACTGCTTAGTTTATTGAAACTGGCGAGTTTTGGCTTGCAGCACCATGCCGTCCCGTACATTCTTCACGATACGGTATCAGGTTTTTTTTTAGGTCTTATCAGTCCAAAACTTTCAACGTCAGAACGGCAAGAAAGCTGCATCTACGCCTGTCAGTCTACTAACTTACCACTGCCCTGTCTGTTGTGTTGTGTTGTGCCTGTCTGCGCTGCGGCTGGGCTTGGCTTGGCTTGCTTGGCTGGGGATTTGAAAGTCGAGAGAAGGAAAAAGTGGATATCCTAAGGAATTCTTTGCTCAAAAGAGAAGAGGATAGATCTCGGTCCAACGCTTATACCGCTAGTGGTTTAGTTGATAGGCCCCCCAGTCCATGCAACATCCAAAAGTAGGGGTAGCATTTCTCCAAGAGCTGACTGATGCTTTTCTCTACCCTGGTAGTTGACCAACTCAGGCCTACACTTCCTCAGACTTCCCCCAACTTCAGCCATGTGCGTGACGGGAACATGGCGGTGGAGATTGTACAAGGTAGCAGGTAGCAGCGTAGCTTTGTATACGACAATTTCATATTCTTTTTAGTAATTACAGTACGTGGTCCTTGAAATACAAACCTGGAACAGGAATAAAGGAAACAACAAACGTATCGAGGCCCCCCATTGAATGCCTGCCTCTATGCTACAGTACTTACTTACTGTCCATTGTACACACCCATGCCTCGTCATGAGTATACTGACCATCCTTCTTCAACAGTCGAAATTGGACAAGGGCTGATACAGGGTTTTGGAATGTCATCAACCAAGGTCGAGTACATACGTATGTATGGGGTAAAATGAAACTAAGAGGATTTTCATCTTTGGGCTGTGAAGCTAGTGGTAATAGTGTAGATACCATCGATATGAGAGAGATTGGAGTAGGAGGTCACAGGCTGAAAAGATAGTGAAGTCAAGTCGAGGTAGAGTAGAATCCAATGTGTGTATCTTAATTCGTTAAGCAATAGACAAGGGTCATCGCATCTCGATGCCCAGTATCTTGTCTTGTACCATGTCCAAAAAGTTCTTGTCAACGCCTCTAATCGAAAAAACCCGTATCGCCCAATTGTCCAAGTAGATATCCCAATGCATATATGTTCCCAATTGCACGCCTCCGTCCATCATGTAGTTGAGTGTGTACCAAAAATAAACAAAAAAAAAAACTCCTCCAAAGTTACAATACAGTAAGTAATAGTAATGGCCGTTAGAAAGTGGGGTTAACTTCCTCCTCCAAGTTTCACGTCATGCCTTGAATATGATTTTTTTTGGGTCGAGGGGAAGGGAAGGAATCATGATGATTATGATGTAGCCAACCCGAAGCAACGAGGATCAAGGTATGGGTGGGATGATCGACGTTGCTGAAGCAAGATGGAGACTTGCCGCGGCGGAGAGTTCCAGCGGTAAGCTTTGTTTTTTTTTATGGATCGACAATGTGGTGCCGTGTTCACCCACAGAGTCATGCTTCAGCGTATGATTTTGTCATTATGAGAATGATACAAGTCATGATCAGATCTCGATCATGTGAAAAATGAAGGAGCTGATAGTAGTAGTGTGTGTGTGTTGTGTGTAGTAAGGCGTAGTCAGGGGAGGGAGGTCAAAGATAGCTCTGCTCTAATACCACTAAGCCTGATAGCTCAGGGTACCGTTGCGCAAAGGTCTCATTGAGGCACCAACTGGCCCCGTTCATGGCATGGGCCATTAGAGTGTCCGTGAGCCCAACATGCCCCGTCTGTGAATCTGTAACTAGACTCTCTAGCGGTTGGTAGGGCCAGTTGACAAGGCGCAGCGCATCGAAGTAGACCCTCTGGAACTCATCCGTAGCGTAAAGATCCTGTCGCTTCATAGCCACTTCGCGCAAAGAGCCCCAGTGGAGCAGATCGAGCCATTGAGGGTGTGGAATTGTCGCCTGGCACTCTCGCGGCACGTAATCGTTGCACAGACGCGCGCGCCTCTCTGATGTGGGCTGCACAAGCCAGCATATCATAGCTTGAAAGGGCGCAAATATGGCAATGCGCTCGATAAGCCGTGTCATGCCCGCAGTATCTATGAGATTGCGAATGAGGTCGGTAATGGGGTGGGGCGAGCAGACAAGCTGGCCTTGGCTGTCATGGCTGCGAAAAACAGATCGCACGTCTACCCGGGCAGGGCCCAAAGTATGAGCTAGCGACGTGGCTGTAGTCATCCGGCGACAGTCTTGTAGAAAGCCGACCAAAAGCTCATCGAAGCGACAGGCTGGCGGAGTGGTCAGAACGGGCACCGGCCAGGAGGCACCCGGCTGGGTTTGGTCCTTCAGTGGACCGAGGATTGGGCCTGGGGGTAGTAGACGGGATACATGTTCCAAGCGGGCTGCTGGTGTTGAGCCATGTAGGCATGGGGAGACACGGACTGCAGAGAAGGGTTGCTGAGGCGGTATCCGGCGTCTAGATACTGAGTGTGATTAGTCCTCTGTTCTGGTGATATATGGTGCAGCTGGGGTTGGGGAATCTTACCGTGAGAGTCAACATCCTCATACTCCATCTTGATAACGTCCTTTTGGCTGTGGCCAACGGCGCTAATGTTTGATGAGCTGGTGTTGTTCGAGGGCAGCATCGAAGAAGGAACACTCGTAGGAATGTAACCGGCGCTGTAATCATCGGCAGATGAGGAAGGGCTTGAGACGTTTGAGGGGACAGGGCAGGGAACTGTGCTGGCCCATGACTCGCAGTTGTTGGGAAGGGGAACATATTGCTGTCCATAATCCGGGATGGGGCTGTAGTCGCCAGAGGGGAAGGGGGAGCCACGAGGACTGGGAATGGCGCCACTGCCGGAGCTAAGGTTATCGTCGTATACTGAGGGAGCAGTCAGTATACCGTTGGAGGTTGGTGAAGAGGCAGAGCATGGAATCGTGACTGAGAGAGTCGTACCAGGTGCAGAGTAAGGCGAGGAGGTCATCGAGACGCCCATGTTCTCCTTGAGTCGCATCAGTTCCTCCTCAAGCGCCTGATTCCGTCGCAAAAGCTCCTGGACAGTTTGGTCACGGCTCTGCTTGCTCTTGAGTTCCTCCAGCTCGCGCTCCAGACGGTCAATGTGCTCCTTGGTTCGCGCCCTGATAGCTCGCTGAGCCTCTCGGTCGTTGGCTCTCTTGCGCGCAAGCTGTGAAGGTGTGAGTGTAGAAACGCTTCGGGTGCCTGTTGCCACTGAGTGTTAGTGTTGCTGATCTGGATTTGGGCTGGTTGCTGCTTCGGGTGCTGCTCATATCCCGTGTAGCTGATGTCACATACCCTTTCGCTTGGAGCTCTTTGCGGGCTCTGCTGAAGATGATCGAACCATGTTGTCGGTGTTGTGAATGTGAGAGTCGGGGGAGGTTGAGTAAGGCATGGACGTGATCGGCGACGACGAGAGCGATGCGATCATGTCAAGTCGATAAGTCTGAGTGTTGATGTGGGCGAGGATGTGGGTAAATATGAAGGCCAAGACTTGTATGTTATGGATAAGGTATACAAGTAGTTGACAAGGTAAGATAGTGCAAGGTGACAAGGAGGGAAACTTGTAAAGTCGAGGAGGGTCCTGAGAGGGTATTTAGATGATTGAGTTGAGATGAGATGAGATGAAGGTAATAACTGTTGATGTCTGTGGAGTACTCGTCGTCTTTAAGTCCAAGGTCGTGCAAGTAAGTGTTCGCATTGGAGATCGACCTAGCTGCTACTAGAGGTTGATCGACGTGGGCCAGGGTGTGTTGTTTATAACCATTTTCATCTGGCGCGAGAACCATCATTTTTCTTTTCTTCGCCCTGGAACGGGTGGTGTACGTATAGCAATGCATCGCTGCGCACCGGAGGGTGCCACAACCTACCTCGTTCAGTACTGTTCCAGTACGTACTGACAGATGCTGTAGTGGCAGACCCTTCAGACCCTTTCTCTAGACAGACCCCTGTAGCGTGTGCCCCGTTCTCTTCTCACTTAGTGTTAGCGTTGGTCCGGCTGATGGCTCCTCGGGGCAAGGTAAGGCTACTTGGGATACGTACCGCGCATGGGTCTTTCTGGTTCAAAACAGTACTGGTGCTGGCGTTGGTGTTGGCGCGCGGTCCGGTGCGCCACGCTTTCACCTGGGTTGACGAGTACTTGGAGCTTGTACTGAGGACCTGAGGCGTGTACTCCTGCTCCTGCTCCTATCCTGCCTACCCTCTCTTGTTTTGTGTGTCTGAGTCCGGGGTGGCTTGTCCTTGTTTCGCGAGACTTGCACTGTTTTCCCTGTCTCTTACACCAACGTACAGTGTTATATTCCAACTCCAGAGACATAGGCGGGACCTCGACTATGTGTAGCAGAGGCTGCCCATACCGTTGCATAGTATGGAGCGTCTAGTTGCTGGGCTCATTAAACAACAAGCAGCAATAGACCAGAAGATATCCAGTAGACTCTGGTCTGGTCTAGTCTGGCCTGACTGGACCTGGCCTGATCCTGCTTTGATCCAATTCCTCCACCCCTCATTCTTCTTGAGCATTAGAAAATTAGTACACAAATCTCAGCGGGTCTCTTCCTCGTGGTTCCAAGATTGATAGACGCTCCACAAGAAGCTCTCGGACCCTTTGTCCTGCGCTGAGCTGAGCTCAAGGCCACTACTGTACCCGTTACCGCTCACCTTCTTGTCTGCAACAGGTAGAGGCCCCGTCTACCGGACCGCGGATGCTTGGGAATTATCACGGATGTGGGGACTTTGGCCTTTGGCTTTTAGGCAAGTATCGCAAAATGGCCCTCGCTCGAGGTACTCTCTCTGCTTGATGGCACGTTGCCAATTACAGTCACCGTCCCTGCGCGTTCGATCTTTTGGTACCAATTCATCGAAGAGACGACTTTCTGCTTGCAATTCACCATCAAGAGCACGCCGCAAAATGCAATTCTGCTGTACCAGTCGGTGCTTTGCCAATGGGCCTGGCCTGGCTGATGGACTGACCAATCGATTGACAACTCCAATCCCCTACAGTTTACTCCGTAGTAGTACGCATCCAAATGTCACTGGCCAGCCATTGGTGGGTCTACTCGACAGCATGCTAAGATACCATGCTCTGCTCTGCCGTCTTCAAAGTTGAATATCGTTGCTCTTCTCTGTTTAGTGTAGTATCGCGGTACAAGTATATCTCGTCGATAACAACAAGGGTATACGTGCTGTCTCAGTAGATATCCAGAAAACTGGTGTGAGTATGGATGGGTCCTTGAACTTGAGCCTCGACGAGGATACCCAAGGTCACTGGTAGCGTATCGTCCTCTGTAAACCCCAGAAGCGTGCAAGAATGAGCAAGTCTCAAGCCAGGCCGATGACACTCTGCAGTATTAAATCGACAGCCTATCCTTACAGTAGCCCCCCACTAAGACGCTGCTCCCTGTAAGAATAGACTTTAGTCCTCTGAACCCTAGCCGATATCCGTCGTAGTCGTAGTCGGGGTCAGGGTGTGAGGGGGCCACTGACGGCTCCCAACTTAGCGCGCTTTGCGGTTGTCGAAGCCCACATCTTGAGGGATCCAGGTCTGTAGTGTAGCGGTGGAGCACGTGGAGCCAGGGGGGGATCATTCTGTGAAGCCAAAGCAAACCACCCTTGATCATGAAATGAGGAGCCATGAGGCGCTCCTAACTAGTACAGTATCAAGGCATCTCGAAACGTGGGAGCGTTGCCATCAAGTGGAACGGCACACGCCAAAGCATGGCGAGTCGCACTTTCAATGTTACTTTACACGACGGCGTCGATCCAAACCGCCCCCAGATGGCATCATCACGGCCGCTGTCTGATCTTCGAGTCCGTCCAATGTACAGTAGTGACCATCTTGCGGTCAAGTCGAGAGCCAATCCCCAGATCAAACGCCAACGCACATGGCTATGGAGCTCCAATGTCTCCTTCCCCTGTGCTGTGCTGTGGGTGTTGTGCCTCGAATTCCCCACCATAGTTGGAAAAAGAATACATCCTGCTTGTAGATCCGGTGTGGTACTGTTCTGGGGGCATTATTTAGAAGGCATCTGTTGTACAGTACTTGGCTACATCGTACGTGCTTCTGACAACCTCTGTACCAAGAGTCGCCGTTTGTAAAATTCGCCAACGGATACTATGCCTCCATTGAGGTGAGGTGTTGTCGTCCTGAGCACAAAACTTTCACTCGGGGACGCCATATGCACTCTGTTTGGCCACAGAGCCACAGGGCCAACGGCTGCCAGCGCAGCTCGCAACCCCCGGGGAAAAGCAAGAAGCTGCAGTAACGAATACATTTCCGGGCTGAAAGGCTACTGTATGCCTAACAACGCCTGTGCGGCGGCACAGCAGGCGCGGTTTTAAGGATGTACTGCGCTGTAAGTACCTTTAGTCTGCTAAAAAGCAAAGGCCGTGGTGAGCCGCTGCTGACAGGTGATTTGTGCCATTTGAGTTTCGCCTTGCAGGACAACTCCCTCTTTCAGAAGGAAAAAAGAATCTTCTCTGCCAGACCAAACGTGGTCCCCGAAACATGGCAGACCCTAGAACAACACAGGAAACATTCCCCCAATGGCGTCATTCTGTGAGGCGCTTCAGCCTGTGTTGTCAGAATTGCGTCGGAGACCTTTCGGCATCGCGCCACAACTCTCTTTCTGTCTCACATTTTAACTAGGTAAGCATACCTCGGTAATCGAAAGTTCAATCGATTTTTTTTCTTGCGCAAACAGACAGTCCACTTGTCGGCATTTCAACCCATCTCTGCAACAGTATACTGCTGCAGAGTTGTCGCTCCGACTTTAGGTAGCATCAATGACGTTCTCTTGAAGGGTTCCTTGTTGTTCAGCAGGGCCTGCCAGGCTAGAGCAGTTCATCTCCCGTCAGCCCCAATCTCGCAAGAACCTTGCCCAGCGTCGTATTGTATAAAAATATTCGATCTCGAGATTTGTCGCAAGATTTCTTTCGCCAAGCCAAGCCTCGCAGTTATTGCCAAAAACCAACTCAGACCCGGGGCCGTGGTACTGCCGTTGACCAAACTGAATTCGAGGGCAAGGGTAGAGAGCCTGTGGAGAATAGAAGAGAAGGAAAAAGCAAGTTATTTCCTCAAGCCACGAACTGCACTTCCCTACCCCAGATAATGGAAAGAGAAAAAGCCATTTTCAGGGGCCACCCGCAGCGCGATCATGGCCTGCTTGCGTGCAGCAATCCATCTCGTGCAAGCCACAATTCCCTGGGCCTGCTAGAGCCTAGAGGGCCCCTCTCTAAGTCGATGTTGACTGAACCATGCCTCGTGGAGCTTGATGTGATGTGATCCGATGCGCTTCGACCATCTCTTTTGTTTTAACTGGTGGGTAACAGAATGAGCCCTATCGAACCCCGTCAGGGGTCCTTTGTCGTCTTTCCTTCCAGTTTGGAATATCAGTAGGGATTCAGTGAGGCTTCACGCGGTATAGCCGTGTTTATTGCAGTAATCAATCTTCGACCCAAGATCCCTGTGGTGATCTACAGAAACCCCATGACCTACTTCGTTTGGGTCTGAAAATTGGAGTCCGAATCAAGAGCGCTTGTTTGGTTGTCCCCTCACCATAATCTATCAGCATGCAAATTGTCTAGCTGCGCGACCAGGGGTCTGGCCCTGGGCCTCGAGCTGTACGTTCATCTCACAATCAAGCTTATCTCAAGCTATTCTCGAAGTCGTTGTTTAGAAAAGTCATCGACTGCAAGCCTCGTCTCCTGTTCGTTAGGCGACACAAGTCTTGGCGGAAGCATCGTGTTGGACGACGGAACCCTTTTTCCATTCCAAATCTTCTGGTATTAGATTGACTGCGGAATGCATTGAGAGCCTTTACGGCGACAGCCTCCGTATTGGTCCATCAAACACGACAACACCTGTTTGGGTCCAGCTAGTCTTCAAAGACCATTGGTTTTGGGCCCTGGGTATCCGCACCGGCCAGAGCATAGGGAGCCCCGACATGAGGATCAGGTCTCCATCCTGTTCGCTTCGATGCGCCCCTCGTCTTAATAACGGAGCCTCTAGTGACTTGTCATTAAGTGTCTTCGTAACTCTCACCGAGTTGTCTGAGTCTTTTGACTTTGTCTCAAGGAAAGAGAGCACTATGCGCCCGGGCGAAGGGGACTTCAAACGCCACTGGCAAACGCAGGTATCTGTTCGATTATTGAGGATCACAATATCCATGGGGCTTTGTTCGGTAAACCAATTACTCAAGACTCAAGAGCAAGCCCTATCCTGTCTCTGCCTCCTGTCTGGTCTAGGAAGTTCATGTGCACGCCAAATAGTAATAGCCAGCCTATATTACTGACGGGGATCAACGACCCCTGGTCATGCATAGTAGATCCACAGTATGTCCCAGATATCGGATCCTGGCTCGAGCTCTCTCGCAGTCTATGGTATGATAGGTTCGGCAGCATAGCGTCTCTTATCCGAGATGCGTTGCGTTGAGCGTCTTCAGCTGTGTATGTCTGTATCTACGAGTTACAACCACTCTATTTTGGTGGCGTGGTCCACTGTAGTGGCAGTATGTAGATATCTGTGGTAGTGCAATGCTTGTTTGTACGGAATGAAGATTCTCATGATATCTCGGGATTCTCATCTTTGACGGCCTCGACCAATTCCTCCATACCACCGACCGATGTTGGACCACTCATTCCCTCTGGTGGTAGAGCCCATCGAGGCAGAGGGCTGACATAAGACCAGCTGCCTCCTGCGTCTTCATATCGAAGACTGTGGAGCCACAGAGACAGCTCATGACTGCCAGGGTCCGAGTACAAAGGTGTCTGGCATACGTCGCAGAGGTCGCCTGTCAGCTTCTCGGCCCTCTTCTCTTCATACTTATCCACCATAGCGTCGTAGTAAGCGACGGCTTCGGCCACTTCGTCTTTGCCCATCCGAGACAGCCGACTGACGATGTCTTCGTCCGTGTTCTGCGTCGCATCGGCATCGTTTTGACCAAGCTCCATGCCCCAGACTCGCCGGTTAGCATAAATAGGGTCATTTTGAATAGGATGACCCAGATGTTGAAGGTGGACACGCAACTGATGGGTGCGGCCTGTTACGGGAAGACAGCGAACAATCGAGTAGCCCTTCTTATTTATCCAAGGGCGATGCTTCTCATCTTGAAGCTGTTCAGGTGTCTTGGGACGTTCGTCTACAACCTCATCTTGGTCTGCTGGATAGTACGCTAGTTTCTTGAAAACAGTCCGCGCGGTCTTGCCATTGGCACGTACTCGGTTGAGACCCAGTTTAGGGGATATCTGCAAGATAGGTTGATCGCAAACGACCTCACCATCAGGAAACTCGCCCATTACCCGAGCGATGTATTCCTTCCTTACTGTGCGATCCTTGATCTTGATGCCCAACGCCTCCGCAGCAGTTGGATTCTTTGCAATAAACATGATGCCGCTTGTGAGGCGGTCCAGACGGTTGCAGAGGTATGGCAAGAATGCCGGACCGCGGTCTGACTTCATGATCTCGACAACCGAATTGAAGTTGTATCGACCAGCGGGATGAACAGGAACGCCAGCAGGTTTATTGATGACAATCATATCTTCATCCTCATGAATGATCTGCACAGGGTCCTCAGTGACCGGAGGTTCATGACGGTGCAGGGTATGAGAGATGAGGTCACCGTTGCGAAGAATATAATCGGGTCCGACGCGGCGACCGTTGACAAAGATTTTCCCCCGTATCATAGACTCCCGATAGTAGTCGAGCGGTCGGTCCCTAAACTCAGATTCATAGATCTCGAGAAGGGGTCTGTTACGCCATCTCTCCTTGCAGTGGGTATTGTAAGTGTAGTGGTATGGTAATACCCGACGCAGCCCATCGCCTTCAAAGTGGTAGGGCCGGGGCCACGGATCTCCCACCGGAGTGATAAGGGGCTCATCCGGATCCGAGACCTTGGGCGGATCCTGCTTCTTCTTTTGCTTAGGCCGTCTAGGATTTTGCTGTTGTTGTTGTGTATTGTTGTTATTGGTAGTGGTTGTGGTAGCTGTTAGTGATGGGCCGGAGGTTGGCTGGATTGGGCCTTGGCTCGGTGTGAGACCATTTTCGCCCTGGATATCGAGATCCTGGAAAGCATTTGCAAAGATGTGCTCATCCGAGGGTGAAGCCTCAGGCTTTGAAGAGGACGAGGCCATGGCGAAGGGGCGTTTTTGACGAGGGGGTAGGGAAGAGGTTCTAGGCAAGGGCCTTGATCTACGTAGGTGTAATGCGGAGGAGTGCGGGCCGAGGCGAAGAGCAGCCCTCATTCCTCAGCTGCAGTTGAGTGATGGTTGCGGCGCTTTTGCGGCGGCAGGCGGCACAAGAAGAAAAGAAAAAAACGACGTTGATTTGTGACGAACTCAGACGAGGGTTCTTTTGCAGTTGCGTGGGACCAGGGATCAGCGAGACTCCCTAGAAAGGGCAGGTACAGTACAGTAAGTGTAAATGTCTTATCCTGCCTTAGCTCTTGGTCTCCTTCCTGCTCAAATGTTACAGGTTGGCATGAATTGCGATGATTGCACCCAATACACATTCTTTCCATTTCTGTGGGTTTAATTTTAGGTATCTAGTAACGGCAGTAACGAGCGGTGACTTATGGCAGGAATGACCCCTCGTCCAGTTTGGGCAAGCATTTCTTGGGCGGTCTGGCCGTTTTTGGTGGGCCATCAAGCAAGCAAGACCCTGGAAAGGCTCTGAAGGTTGGGTAAAGCCGCGACCTGTCCGGGATGGCAGATGCATGGATCCAATGGTTTCAAGATCCCTCCATCCAATGATCTCAAGTCTAGAGTTTATCAATGTCTAGGGAGACTAGGCACCTTGGAGCTATTCCACGTTGCCTTGACACACTGGTTGCATATACTCGATCCTTTTGTAATTAATCCAAGTTAGGCCTCCTACAGCACTCACTCACTCTCTTGGCTATGTGTGCGGAGAGGTCCATCTCTACCTTTCTTTACCTGGGCATCGGTCCTTTAGGTATGTGGAACTTTCGGGTCGTCGGGCCTCCAGACGGGCGATTTGTAGGCTCGAGCTTCCATGGCTCCTAGGCCCCAAAGATTAAGCAAATCCTCCGCTAAAAGCTCCCTATCTGAGTCCCTAATGATGCACTGGATGGCTGGACGAGCATAAAAAAGGGCGATCATAGGCCTCAACTTAAACCTCGGCTTTTCCCTTTTGGGTTGGACTACTATTATAGCAACCTCGGGAGCTCATCCAGCTAAATCTGGAATTCACTAAATCTTAAACCTCATTTTATTTCATTTCTTGAAGCAATTCACTCTGAAGCTGTCTCCCGATATTCGAGGTTTGGGTAGCTTCTCCGCATCGAAGAACAAAGGGTCCTGCCTAACTGCCCTGCAATTACACTAAAAGGTCATCTTACTTGCGTGCATTTTGCAAGCTCCTAGGTTAATCCACTATCGATTCTCACAATCACAAGCGTTGGACCGGGATCTAGATTCTGTCTTTGTAGCACTGGATCATCATCATTTCACTCTGGACATTCCCAATATACCCGATAGACTCCGCGCCTCTACCTAAGCCAAGGCGCGCGAAGGCATAAAAAAAGTATCATAACAAAGCCACGGTCGAGAACGTTTGAACAAGAGACACAAATTCTGCCTTTGCTCTAGGCTTTACCCCGGATTACTACGGAATGAGCAACAAGCTTTCACCAGCGGAGCTCAAGGCCCGCAAAAGATCTGACTATCGTTTCTTCCTGGAGTATCGCACGCGATGGTGAGTTGATTTGAGTTGAGGCACGCCTCATTACATTACCGCATCCATTTGGAAGCTGAAACTCTTTATCCTCCCCCAAGCTGCCGAGCCGCATCTTTTGCTCCGGACTATAACGATCTTGTCAATGGACCAAATACTTGCCAAATAGGGAATTCATCTTCTGCACAGTGACATTCACCATAGCAAGGAGGAATGGAAGGGCTACAGTGCTGTATCAACATGGAGGCTAACTCTTTGTCTGCCAATAGGAACGATAACGACATGTATGACCACATGAACAACTCAGTTTACAATTTTTTGTAAGTGGCAATCTACGCCGAATCCTAGTAATATGCTTTTCGCGGGCTTAACTCAATTAACACCTACGTTCATAGATTCGACTCCATCATTAACGCATACCTCATCGAGAATTGCGGTCTCCATCCTCCAACAGCACCTCAGTTTGGTATGTGTGTACACACCCACACCGACTTCTTTTCGTCTATCGCGTACCCTGCCGTTGCCGAGCTTGCCCTGCGCGTGAACAAGCTTGGACGATCCAGCGTCACCTACGAGACCGCACTCTTTGAGAAGGGGGTGGATGAGGTGAAAGCTGTAGGGGAATTTGTACAGGTCTATGTCGATCGTGAAACGAACCGGCCACTCAAAGACGGTATGGCGCAAACGCTCCGCCAGGAACTTGAGAAGTTGGTTGTTGATGTCAAAACTGAGGATCAAGCAAAATCAAAGCTGTAATGCTCAAATTGTTATACCTTGATTAATTAGTGAAGTAGTAGTCTGGACGATCCGCAGTGAGTGGACAGCAGCACGGGCAGGGTCCTCGCTAGTGGCTTTAGTTGATAACTGCTATCTCCGTAAATTAAACTACAGCACCCACTGACTGATTCATGCCACTTGTAACTCATAAAGAATGGAAGGTCAATGCTGAGGGCATTGTATATAAGGCACTCCATTGAAAACATGTGATTTTAACGTATCTCGTTTCTATGGATTTTGTCTCGGTATATAGTACAACAGTGTAACACGTGTATTCTATTCCACTGCCCACTACCTATATCCATCCTTCCTATTATCTGTATGTGCTACACCACCAACGTCCATCTTACCTTAAAACTGATGCTGATACTTCTTGGCTGCACCTCCATCAGATCCGCTCTTAAACATCATCTCCAATAGTTCGAGATCAGCCAATGCCTCCTCCACGCTCTGCCTCTTATCTGGCTTTCCCTCAACCAACGCATTTGCCCAGGCCTCAATCTCCTGGTCCACACCGCTCGTCCTCTCGAACTCCTTGACGGTCTGCTCGCCATCCCACGGCGTTACAGTGACCTTGTCTCCGTCAACCACGACCGAACCCTTCTCATAGCCAAACTGGAATACCGATGTGCTCATCTTGGTACCACACGACTGCTGATATGTGCCGCTTACACCGCTCTTAAGCCGGATTACCGCATTCACCGTATCAACGGGTGCTAGATGTGGCTGCGCCTGCGAGGTGAAAGCTGACACGTCGGCTGCAGGCTCTTTGAGAAGCTGCCTCATCGCTGCAACAAAGTGCACGCCACCATCGAGCAGAAACCCGCCTTGGAACTGTTAGATCAACAACATTGAGGGAACCTCTTGCTAAACTAACCTTGAAACTCGGGTTTTGCACGCCATGCTGTACCATACCATGGAGAGTCCTTGCTCAGCAGAAAGAAGACTCGCACGCTAAAATGCTGCAGGGCTCCGAGCTTTGCAGCCTCCTTCGCAGCATACTCGAAGGAAGGCTTGTATCTAAAGTTTTCGGCAATGGAAAAGGTAGTCTTGCCTCCCAGTCCACGGTAGTAGTCAATCAACTTTTTACCGTCAGCAACAGAAGGGGCGAGAGGCTTCTCGGCAAGGACATGTTTGCCAGCAGCTAGGGCAGCCTCGATGTACTCGGGCTGGCTCGGGATGGGCAGGGCGATTATAACGGCATCAATGTCGTCCCGGGCTAAGACGTCGTTGAAAGACTTTCCGGATCCCGAGTCGGCCGAGTAGAGGTCCGGGCTTGCACCGGCGCGAGTGTTAAGGGCGGCCGTCTCCTGTGCAGACTTGAGAGAGCGCGAGTAAATAGCCTTGAGAGCGATGTTATCCGCTTTCATAATGGCAGGCTAGGAGAGAGAGACCATTCAGCATTCTTGCATACATAACTGGATCAGACTGGGGATTTCGCACCATGTGTGCCTGCTTGGCAAACAGGCCACCGCCAATCAATGCTACGCCAATAGGAGCCATTGTGTTTGTTGAGGACTATTTTGAGGTTGTTTCTGGTCACTTTAGATGCAACAGGAAGCTATCAACATGTCGGCAGTTATAAGAGGGAACTGAAGCGATGATGTCTTGAAGGCGGGGTTTCTTTTCCCCTCCATCATCATAGAGCCCCCACCGAAAGATGTCCACCTTGTTTTAATGCCTTTTGGTGATCATAACTATGTAATTGTTATATGTATGTATACCAATTTGCGCTCAAGTTTTCGTTTGGCGTTTGCTGCGTTGCGCTCAAGCACGCACGCACATCAGTGAATTAGACTACAAATAGTCGAAATTATTAGCATGACAGTAGCTCTGTGTTACTTCAACGGTCGTGGTCCACTAATCTGATGTGATTTTAGAGTTCAATGCAATACAACACCACGGAGATAACTCATTTGTTATCCCTACCTGCTTAGACTGCAACTACTGTATCACGCGTTGACTCTCACCGCCGCTACTAACTGACGTCATGATTCCTGGGAGTATGGATTCCCACAGGAAGGTTTCGGTGTACGGTATTGAGTGCAGGAGGACGGTTGAGTACGGTCTGAACTCTGCCAACGTACAGGAAGGGTAACGGAAAGGCCGAAACCAAAATACATGGATGCGCTGCAGGGCATGCTCATAGCAATTAGAAGCATCAACTCTACCCCAAAAGCAGACAAGAAACCTAACTTTCAGGTGTGGCGGGGCGTGTGCATTTGCTTTTTACAGAGGCTTACAGGCCCAACTGCCATGAAACACACACTGCAAACTATCCCTACAGCCATCCATGCCATGGATGCCATGGAACCTCGATGCTCGTCACCTCCCAACTACCGTTCATTACCGCGATACGCTTATCCTGTTTTGGAAGTTATAAGCATAGCACTATCAGCCCTCTTCAGGTACGCGAACGTGGCTTGGCTCTTTCAGCTATGGCTCTGCTTTGACAGACTTGACATGACTTGACATGGTACTATCGAGTGGCATCTTGCTTTACACGAATACCTACATGTTGAAGATACTACTTACTACCAACTGCAGCATCTAACTACAATATGTCGGTTGACGGCACGACTCGCATGCATCATCAAGATGGATCATGAGCAAAGCCAAGTCAACTATGACTCTTAACTCTTGCTTTGACTACGACTACGACACCGCCTCTAAAGTCATGCAATGTCATTCAATTCGACCCAACTCCAGCCAGCTTACACGCCCAGTCAGTTAGTAGATAGACAGATACGTAGGTAGATTCGATACAGCACAACACAGCACAACGCACTACTTACCGTTACATCCCACCTCCATCTACCTGATCCCCTGTAGATCATTTCTGTACCCCCACAACCTCAACCCAATCCCAATTCGCATTTTCCATCGCTTCAGGCGTCTCTTTCTATTCGGTGACTTATCTATCCTACTCACTCTTTGACCTAGAAAAGTTGCGCTTTGACAGCAACAACCAACCTTTACCTTGAAATAATCTCATATCTCACCTCTGGCGGTGTCATCCGTTCGTCCGTCGGTCTGTCCACCTCTTCTACAGTTATCGTGCGATAGTTATGTAGCTAATACTTGATCAACTGATATACTCCATCGACTAAGCCCTAAGGTAGCTAACACCACTATCCAGCTGCTCCGGGGCCCCTTTCCAGGAACGTAGTGTTAGCGCCCAATAGTCCGTCTATCTCCCTTAGCGATTACCTAGGTGCATTTCCTGATCCCTGGGTTGGTATGTGAGTAGAAGGAAAACGGCCTCAGGGTGTCATAAGAATTGGCCCCCGGAGCATAAGAGACGAAATAATTTGATCACCTTATGCCAGCTTAGGCCAGCATTTAGGCTACTTTATTTCTGTAGCCTAAGTCTTGGGGGACATTTCTTCTGACACCCGCCTGAACGGGTACGGTCATCTCGTCAGAATCAAAGTTCAGTGGAGTTTGTGGCTCTGTGATTCCTTTCGACCCATATCGTAGTGGGCATGTTTAGCCATTTCTGTCATGTCTCGCCGTCGTTGCTAAACCTAGTCTAGCCATCTCCATCGTCCATGTTATCCTAGGGGTTTCCGAGGTGGCAGCCAATAGCGTTAGTCAAAACTGGTTTCAACTATGCTCCGCGGCGTGGCGCGGCTCTGGAGCGAGAGTTCCGGCTACTCACTGTGGCGGCCAATATGGAATTAGAACGAAGCTTCTTGGTCCCCAAACAGTTGGGATAACACCGAAACATGAAACAGCTGACGTTGAAGTCAGTTGCCTCTTCGTAATCGTGTCTTGGCCTGCATATCCGGTCAATATCTCCGTGTCAAGTGAAGTTGTTGTGCATCTTGGTTGAGCTTACCCTATACCTGAGATGTGAATGTTGGGTTTTACCATCTGGTACTCGATCACTGACAGTCAGGCTGTTTTGACCGTGGCAGGAACACATTAATCACATAGAAAGAGTTGTTATATGGACTCGAGCTATTTCGTAAAAGCGAGCTGAAGTTATTGTAGTTGATATAAGCTTAGCGTGCTATAAGTAGAGAGTATGGTTGACAAGATTCTGGGAATACCATCAAAACAGTCATTGCCGGGCTCGTGTAGTGAAACAGACAAGCGTGTTGTGTAGGTACGATACATACAATCCCAACTATTATAACCATATAACCAAAGCTCCCATTTCACTCAATAGAGTCCTAGGACTTATCATGCGGCAACTCATGACTCCCACTCGTATGCCTAGAATCCACCACTTCACTACAAATCTCGCCATCATCAGGACATACCCAAGGCTCAGCATCTCCTAATCTCTGCGCCGTCAATCCTGAGTTTCCAGGATCTTTCATGCCCGCTTCCATCTGTCTTCTATAAGAAACCTTGCGCAACCTCTCCGCTTCAGCAGGGGTAAGGCGTAGATAGATCTCTGCGGCTATAACATGGAGAAGAAGAGCGAGCCACGCACTAGCTCCAAAAGCGCTATTCAGTCTAGCAGCGATTAAATCTGGACGCTCGCCAGGGATCCCTTCGGTAATGACTCGTTGGTCTGGGGTTTCGCCTGTGTAGAAACCCACACACTGCGGGTACAAGGCCTCGACAGCGGGCTTGTTGTGATAGAACATAGAGTCTAGGACTGCGCAGGAAGTCACAGTGTGGTAGAGACCTGTGTGACTGGCGATTTGGGCCATTGCAGCTGATATGGCTCTCATGGTGATGATATGTCCGGCCTTTGGTTGTCAGCTACTACCCCTTTCGAAACAAGGATCAGCCAGGCACTTACAATTATCCAGCCTCGTAACATCCATGCACGATGCTGCTCTAGCTGAAGTCTCTTGACGTTGATGTAAGCCAGAACCATGCACGCGATGAACATGATGCTCGCAGCATCAGTCACAGTCTGCATCTCTAAAGTTCCACCAAAGGTGTGTCTCGCGATCATGAACACCCCAATCATCCCAACCGTTGAGAGGAGGAGAACTACATAGCCGTTGATCCGATGAACTAAGAGAGCTCGGTGCCGAATAACAGGGATGAACTGAAAGACGACTAACACGGCAGCGGGAAGGATTCCAGCTAGATGCATGATGATACCCGCCTTGGCGATCCCACGTCGGTAGTAGTAGCACTCGCCAGGAACCGCTCCCTTGGAGCCGTATATCCGACCTGTTGGTGGTTCACTAGGACATAGTTGGCCGTCAAAGTCGAGATATATGAAGCGAGAGATTGCAAAGGCTAGGAATCCTCCGCCAAAGAGGAACCAAAGGATGAAGTTGTAACCTTTGGTGAAGCCCACAGTACGGTATATCCGCTGAAGACGTGTGGGAAAAGATGAAGTTTGCGCACTTTCCATAGTGATGTTCGTTATAGATATACGAATAAGAATGACTGGTAGTTATTCCAACCCGTAAGAGATATACCACTGCCTCTATTTATGGCCAGTCTATCTAGCTCGCGAATAGATTCACCGACAACATCCACCGTAAACAGGCTGAATAGATTCCCAATCTAAAGCATTTCATTCAATCAAGATGGATCGGCGACGCCATTGTGTGATGAGTTGGTGATAGTCACTTACATACATGCATTGCAATAGCGAGCCACCAAGCCACTGATACAAATGCAGATATGTACTTGAGCTGTAACACGTTTAATTGGACGGTTCTAGGCAAGGCTCAGGCTTCAGTGTTGGTTCTGTCGTTGAGCTTGTACATCTTCGGTTATCTGATCAGACCAACAGAACACGTCGGCTTGGCATATAGTCTGTCATAGGTAGTTTATGAGGAAGAATCGTTAGTTTAGAGGTTCTGTGATTCGTTACCAGAAGGGTAAAGTGGTGCAGCAAGGCTGGACAGAGTCTCGACGAAGAGCCGAAAGCATAGGTCAATTTGTGAATCAGTGGTAACACGGAGGGCAATTCATTGGGACTGATCACAACACATTATACCGAAATAGACAGACCATAGCCAAATCGGATGAAATATGGCGAATGAGGCGTGGCTATCAAACCGTTCATAGATGTACGAGTGTTGGGGTCTGACATCAGTGGTTGATAGGAACGGAACGGTAATCTGAGAATCACTGTGATAATCTCTCATATATCGACGACAACGATAAATATAGACTGGATTGCAACTGAAATTAGGTCAATGATGTCGGATTGTTGGGAGAATATGTCTCAGATTCATGCTCCAGTGACTGGAAATAATGACGACCATCGATCGGCGTTGTTGCAAGCGAGACACTTGCACATAGGCAACCCAGGATAGAACAATGGACTGTAAGCGGAGTGCTTATTGTGTTTGTATTTAATATCATTGATATTCTATTCCCTCGGTTCTCCGACATCACTGATGTGGACTGGTGACGCAGACACCAACCTATCGAGACAAAGAATTGTCGCAAGACATCTTGCACCGAATTCGTTGCGTAGGTATGAGCAAAGCCAACTGAGCTACCGATGCCTGTCTGGGAGTCAATGTCCCATATGGATTGACAAAGGATAAACAGCAAGGTCCTATCTTCAGGGTTGTCGTTGATCTACACCAAGATCAGGTATACGTCCGTAATTTGCAATGATTGCATTTCGGTAAGAGATAACCGAACTTCGCGTGTATTAAGGACCCCAGAATCCACAGATGTCGCGCAAGGAGCTGTAGAGTCGCCTAATACTAGCACGCGGTAGGGAGAGTGTGTATCATGGATTTTGGCGATCCAACAACTGACTCCGTGACGATAAACTAGTTATACGGTCAGATAAAGTGGCCCGCGATGTTGAGAATGAGGAAGGCACACAGCCGCTTCCTCATAAAAATCAGCACTAACACCGTCTCATGACATGTGCGAAGTCTATTCTCAATAACAGGCAAGGTATTGCTTCATTGCCATTCATCATTGGAACACTTCATCAGCAAGGAATTGGTCGACACGCCTCTTCCGGCCCTGGGAACCAGTCTCCGAAAGACTAATTTCCTTCGAGACACCGTTAGGAGCTTCTTCGGGTAGGGCGTGTACGCGACCACCGACTCTTGCCAGCAAGAAGCGCATCTTCTCAAGCTCCTTCTCAACAGGGCCATTGCGAGTAAGGAGATTCTCCTGAATACCAACGCCATTGTCCGTCATCTGCAGGGGCTTTACAATGGTCTGGAGATGCTTCAGACGTGCGACTTGCTCTCGCAATTGCTTGCGTTGGTCATTGAGTTCAGTGAGTCGGCTAACAGCATCCGCGTAGCGCTTGACTTCCATAGGATGGTCCTCGACATCCTTCTCTATATGCCAAGAAGCAGGCAATGCTTCGATGGCCTCTTGATCGGCTGAATCAAGTTAGACTTGCGCTCAGATATTTCATATAAACAGCACTTACTGAGATCAAGCTCTCTACCTATACCACCTTCAGTATCAGCCGGGCCTCCTACTTTGCGCTCCGCATCCTGTGTGTAGACACTGTCAATCTGCTCGGCGATATTTCGACTAGCCTGTGGGGCATAGACGCGACGGCAATGCTGCTGGATAGTGTGATTGAGGCTAAAAAGGACGTCTTCGACGACGCGCTCAGGGAGAGCTTCATCGGACGCGTCGTTGGCGGCTTGCCATGAGCGAGATGGAGCAAGAGGTTGGGCGAGAAGTGTAGTTTGGTTGGTAAGAAATGCTTGTTTCAGCGCCGGTATTGTAGGCGCAGATGCACGAGATGACATTATGGAAGCTCCTTCAAAGTCTTTGAAGAACTTTTTGATTCGTGATATTGATGGTGTTAGTTGGTGTATATGTTTGTCGAATCACGTGTGACTGGTTATTTGGGCACATGCAGAAGGGTGTCTGCTTTACTGAGTTACAGCGAATGAGACCCCTGGAGCACCTGCAGTTTGGCAACCAACATCAACATCCATCATGCATGTACAGAACCTATTGTATAAGCCTCTCTACTTGACAATTTCAACCCGGATTTCAGATGGAGTACTTGTTGTTTTCCTTACCTGGAAGTCGAGTGAACAGTCCAAGCCATTTAAATAGACGAAGTCTTTTCATTGTGCACAGTCGAGATACCAAATCAGTTGCTTACCCTAGTACAGGGTAAATGCACGATCAATGTTCAACTCAGGTGGTTCTCTTACATGAAGACTTTATGGCCCCCTGTTGACATTGTCGATATCGTGGTCCAAACATATGACTTGCTCACCGTCAATTGCCAGGTACAACCTCGAGCTCTAATAGCCTATCTCATACGATATCCGCGCGCAGCACAAACAACGCCAATACCAAGCCACGAGTGTGACCATCGGGAGGTTCGAGTCTTCAGTAACCCGCCTGTCGTGAAACAAAAGAACGCCTCTTGAATTACAGACACAAGAAGAAAAGAGAGACGAAGCTCCTGTATCGAAATTGTTCGTTTTGCTGTCGCTGATACAGTATCGTAGGTGCAATGAGTGCATCTCAGCAAAGTTCAATGCTTCGTTGTCAACCACCACCATCAAGTCAAGTTGCCAGTGTTTCAAAGTCAGGCATCACAGTAGCAATTAAAACCTCTATACTCGATATGGCGCACCTGAACGCTTGATCTCGTCCTTTTCAGCCTCTGATAGGCCCCATGAAGCGAACGCAGAGCGGAACGATGCCGCACTGCTACGAGGGAACACAACACAAGCGCATAGTTTCTATGCGAATCCGAAGCGAAGGCGCATGAAATATTGAAGCACTAACTTTAGCCTCGGGCGTTTTTCTCATGTTTGCTACAGTATGTGACTTGTTGAACACTTTTCCCTGCGGATGTTCCGGGCTTGGTATTATGATTACCTATGGATTTTCTAGCGTGGAATCCGGTTTCGTTTTGTATAGTAGCGTCATTGACTTTCGAAAACCGACCGTGGCAGTGTTAGAGGATAAACCACAGCGATTTTCTTATTTATAAGTCACGATCCATATTTAAAAGCCACCTATAATGTTGAAGATTCTTCAACGGGCCTAATATTAATTTGTTGGATGACGACGGTGAAGAATTAGTCGACATCTTTACTGCAGGAGGTTTATCGTCTACTTCAGTTTGCCCTACGAACCAACACTGCAGAGGCATTGTTGAAATATCGCAAGCAAACAAACAAACAAGTGCACTGTGTTTGTATAAGACCAACAGCATTTGTTCCTTCCTTAACGGATTCTCAAAAGATTTCAGTGTTGCCTCATGGGAATGCTTCTACAACACGGCCCTTGCTCTTATACATTTGTCCCTTAGCAAGCATACCTGGGTAACTCAACTCAAGGCAAACAAAACTCACTTGGAATTTTACTTTTGAGATTTCCATTTTCGGTTCACCGTTGCGATGGCGCTCAACGGTCCTGGTGTTTATCACCGCACCCGCGAGCATGAAGAAGAAGACGCCTCAAACATTTCCAAAAACTTCCTCGCTGAAGCATGGAAATCATGGCCCAACGAAGCAGCCGTAAGTTCCCTTTAACCTGAACAATAAAATAAAAACTTACGAATATAGTTTGACCGTCTTGAGGAACATCGTGGCCCCCTTCGACTCACCCTCAAAGGGTCTATCCCCTCGTGGGCCGCTGGCACTCTCTACCGTACCGGCCCAGGCCAAAGCCGCGTAGAAGACACAGCTCGCGGAACACACTTCACTACACATTGGTTCGATGGCTTCGCGCAGACCCATCGATTTGACATAGTCGCCTCTGAAGATGGTGAGACACAAGTGTGGTACTCGTCGAGACGGCAGGCTGATGAGTGGATTGCTGATGTGAAGAAGAAAGGATGGCGATCAGGCATGACTTTTGGACAAAAGGCCGATCCATGTGTTGGAATATTTGCAAAAGTCATGACCGTCTTTGAGCCAAAGCTGGGGAATCACAATGTTGCCCTTTTGGCTAACGTTCCTGGCTTGGCTGACGAGGACGAAGAAGTGGATGAGAAAGCAAACGGCGTCAATGGGCCTCTTGGACATCGTGTGAGCGCGAGTAATCTGTTTGTTGCGACAGATTATTCAGGAATACGTCGGATCGACCCATCTACTCTACAACCCCTAGGAGAAGCCACACAAAGCGATCTTCATCCTTCTCTTAACGGTCCCTGTTCATGCGCCCACGCCCAACGCGATCCCGTTTCAGGAGACTTGTTCAACTTCAACCTTGCTTTCGGTCGTGTCCCTACCTACCGAATCTTCCGCGTCGACGCTGCCTCCGGAGAGACAGAGATCCTTGCTACAATTTCTGATCTCAATGCCCCACCTGCGTACATGCACAGCTTTTTCCTCAGTGAGAACTATGTTATCTTGTGCATCCCGCTATCGCAATATGCATGGCGAGGACTCAAGACACAATGGGAAGGAAACATCATCGATTCCATGAAACCCTTCGACAAAAACAGAGATTGCAAATGGCTTGTGATCGACCGGCGACATGGAAAGGGGCTTGTGGCAACCTTCTCAACACCAGCTGCTTTTTTCTTCCACAGCATCAACGCCTTCGAAGAAAAGGTCAGGGAAGAAGATGGCAATGAGCGAACAGATCTCTTCGTTGATCTAGCCAAGTACGATAATATGGATATCATCAAGGGCTTTTACTACGATGTTATCATGGATCGCGACGACGCCACTAAGAAATACTGGTTCGAGAACGAGCGTTACAAGAATTGTGCACCTACACTCACAAGGTATCGCTTCACCCTGCCTTCAGAGCCTACGCCTGATACATCCTTCAAATCCAAAGGAGAAGAAGTCCTCGCCATTCCAAGCCCACACACAGGCGAACTCCCCGTTATCCACCCCCAAAGAGTCGGCAAGCCCTACCGCTACGTCTACAGCGCTGCGCTACGCGGTCTAACAACTGTCGTCGACGCACTAGTCAAGACCGACCTGAAGACAGGAGATGCGCTAATATGGACGGGACCCGAGGGGCATACGCCTGGAGAGCCAGTCTTTGTCCCTAGGCCAGGAGCCAAAGATGAAGATGATGGGATTGTTTTCAGTTTAATCGTAGATGGAGTTGCAGAGACAGCATATATTCTATGCTTGGATGGCAAGACGATGGAGGAGATGGGAAGGGCAGAGGCTGACTTTGCTATTGGGCAGGGATTCCATGGCATTCATATACCCGCTGCTTAGAATGTTGCTGTTGCGCGGGGATTTATAGACATAACTTTATAGAAAGGGAACCATCATAGTGTTAGCGAATTATTAGAAGTAATAGAGCATATCGTCACTCATACAAGTTGTAATACGCCTGTTAGAGAAAAGGTTGTTTCAAGCCGTGTGCTATTGCAGTCATCATACGCCTGACTTACACGAACCGAGCATACGTCCTCTATACTAAATCTCATCTTGATCTTCAGTAAAACCAGCAATCGAGACCCTGAGAACCCCACAAGTACCATTCCCTTTAACCAAGCACTCGGAACCAGTTCCAATTCATGAACCACTACCCCGCGAAATGTAACGTGGTGGCACGTCTTTTCATTCTCTAATAGTGGAAAATGGCCTGATGCTGACGCGCTACCAAGCTTGAAACATACTGGACCTTGCATGAGGCGCCGCAAGTTAAATGATGTGCATATGAATGATTATAGCTATGGACCCTTGTAGCTCTTAATGTCGAATTCGCAAGCAAATGCAGCTGGGGTTGTTATGGGTACCTCGGATAGTAGTGAATCAATGTCCTGGAAGGATCGACAGTCTAGGGTCTGGCAAGGAGCCAGTGAATCAATCATAGGATAGATCTTACTTACCCTTGCCGGGTTCGTCTTGTCGAGCTCATAATGAAGTCTAGCAGTAGAGCATGACTTTTGCATGCAGTGGTAGGAGAGCTGGTAGTCAGCAACATGCAGTCAGGATTCTTGACGGCAAGAGATACAACTCTTAATAAGTATCTTCATAAAGAATTGTTGTCCTGCTTATCAAAACGGAACCCATCCATTACTTGACTCATATTGACCATGTCATATATGTCATTTCGAAATCGATTTAACATTTCATGCTTTGTAGCTATTTGTTACAGTTCATCTCATTCTACGCTGATCTCTCCTCTCCAATAAGCCCAATCGCAACCCCTGCGATTCAGGCAGTAAAAGTCAAAACCCCATACTCCTAAAGATTGTTCCCGTTGAATGCGCGGATTAGGGAAGGGAAAGACAGACGGTGGCATTCCATCACATTCTCACCCCCCCTCCCGATCCAGATATGCCCCCCTTTGGTGTGATTCCGAAGGGCGTCTTCCATCCTGCCTCAAAGAGGGTATCATTTTCCTAATTTCCCAAACATTTGTGATACGGCATGATGGCCATGAGTGATTTTTTTCGTTTTTGTGTGGTAAGATTATCTGACGCGGACTTGACGTTTAAGCAGTGGCGGCAGCGGGGGCATCGGCCTCGGGAAGCTTCATGCCAGTACCGCTGAGGTTGCTGACCTTGGCGTTGGGGTTCTTGGTATAGTAGTCGGAGATAGCTGACTTGATAGCATCCTCAGCCAACATGGAGCAGTGCACTATATCAGAGTTAGCATCAAAATATGCAATATGCCGCAGTTCAGCGACCTGAGATGGGGATGACATACGCTTAACAGGAGGCAAGCAAAGCTCCTTAGCAATCTCGGTGTTCTTGACCTTACCAGCATCATCCAGGCTCATGCCGCGGACGAGCTCAGTGAGATAGCTACTGGAGGCGATAGCGGAACCACATCCGAATGTCTTGAACTTGACCTCGGAAATCTTCTGGGTTTCAGGGTCGACACGGATCTGAAGCTTCATGACATCGCCGCAAGCGGGGGCACCGACAAGACCAGTTCCGACATCAGCATCCTTCTTGTTCATGGAGCCAACATTTCGGGGTCGCGAGTAGTGGTCGAGGACCTTCTCGTGGTAAGAGCGCGAGGCGTTGACGGCAACAGCGGGAGCAATCTGTCGAGAAGCGGGGAGGATAGTAGGGCGGGCGAGAGGAGCAGCGAGAGCGGCTCGCCGGGAGACAGCGCGGATTCCTCGGGCGAACATTGTGAATATGGGTGTTGTTTTATAAGGTGGGCGTTATATTGAGCTCGACGATAGTACAGTTGAGTAGTATGCTGCAAGAGTGTTTGTGTTTGTGTGTAGGTCGCAGAGAAAGTTGATTGAGGTAAGTGATTTAGATGATGCAAGATCAAAGTTGAAATGTTGGGAGGCGAAAAGCGATGACGGAGGGAAGGAATGAGATTGAAGTCTGGGGCTCAGAAAAAAGATGCTGCTTCGTTTTGCGGGCGGGACTTGAGGAGAATGGCGATTTCGGGCATGTTCACGGTGGTGTGGGCCTGAGCCAAACCAATCACTAAGCTTGGATTGCTCGGCCATTACGTCTTTATTAGCTCGGTACTCCTCGGAGAAGAAAGAGACAGATGCAGGACCCACAATCTCCCACTTCTTTTTTACTGATTGAATGCTTATGATGTTTAACTTTCATTGACTTTCTTGTACTTTCGGTTTTCATTGTTGGATCATTTTCTCATTTTCTCTGGCTTTAGATCTCACTTCCTGTGTACCGTTTTCTCTTGTTCGAAATAACGAGGCAAAAGTCTTAAATAAGCCTGTCATATTGTGAAGAGGAAAGACAGTTTGCGACAGGGGACCAGGACTAGTCTGCATCTGATAAGATGCATGCACCTACATCCATTACTAATCGGGCTATGACATGCCGAGGCGAATCATCGTCGTCATTCATATGGAGCAGCGATTTATCCGGCAAACGGTCCCCCGGAATTCAACTCCGTAGCTGCACTGTAGTCTCGACCCTAACAGTGTTGATCGATTGCTGACTGGCCAAATGAAATGACAGCGATAGTTAATAAGACTCTTGAGGGTAATGAATTCGGGGTACGTCCGGCGAAACCGGCGTTGGGATACCGACAACTTGAATGATTTGTCAACATCCATGTGACGTGCCGCTTGCTTTGTCCATCTGATAAGCTGTGTCGTGAGATTGATAACGCGTTTTCTCCGTGCACAATCCGCAGGGTGCGACCACATCTGGAGTCTGGACCACCCAAAGAGGATGCTGTCACTTGTATTAATCAATCAGGTGGTCCATGCCCGTGGCCAGCGATTGTGAAATTCGGTCTTGAGAATTCCCCGCTCGCTATTTGTACGGAGTCGGGGTTACAGTCCCGGACATTTGACGTTGCTCACCGGCCTCGGTGATTAACAAAATACGGGCTAATTTGAATTGTTAGTCAGTAACTCCGTCCTGGTTCAGTTGCAATTCCTGCGTGTATCATGATGCTCTTATCCGCGATGGTATGTTAGCGGAAACATAGGTTTCCTGCCTCAGACTTTACAGCCTTTTTCTGTCATCAAGCAGCCTAGCACATAGAGTAATCGTGACAAAGGGTTAGTCTTTCTTTACTTCGCAAAACTCGTCCCGTCAATGTGTGCCTCCTTGCATCATACGTCGCACGAGTCCACCCGCAGCGTAGACAAATTCGCCTCCAGCCCTATACCGTAGGGGTCCTGCGCAGATATATCTTTCGTCCTGTAATCCAGATCGTTAAGTTTGATTTGTTCTGACATATCCAGAAACGCTCATTGCGGGGTTCAACGTCGTCGTTCATACATGCACGACTGGTGTGATGGAGGTCAGCTTCATCGGCATATGCACTGCGAAGGTAAGCTAAACAGATACATTTGACCCCTGTTACCAAGTCTCGATGCTGTATGTATCGAAAAAGGTTGCAATAATGGATTATCCCTAGGTATACTCAACGCTCGCAACGGTAGACACCTTCATGGCTATTAAGTTGTAGAAGTATCTAAGTTTTAACATCCGTTATCGTAATTGCGAGGGTGATGTGAATGTACATAACTCAGGTCAACACGTCACCCAAGCTTCTGGTCCAGAAATGAGCACAAAGAGTCCATGGATCGTGGAATTTTAATAGTCGGCGATTGAATTACTGACGGTCTTGTTCTCTCTATTACATACGGAATATATTTGCGCCGTCCCGGTCACTGTCAAGTACTGTACTGGACGGTAAATGTGTTCCAAAGCTGAGGGGCAGAGTTGGATGTCAGACTATACCAAATTAAGCTTCCAGCTCCATCCAAGACACCAACATTATTCTCCATCAAGGCCCCAGATTCGCGGGTCGACAAGACATGACCTTCCAAGCGCCTCAAAATACGACCCCCCACGATCCATCTCTATCCTCACAACCTGCTCCTTCTCCTGCTCCCGCCCCCTCGGCGCGTCACTATCCACAGCAGCAGCAGCAACTGCCACAACCCCCTTATTACCATCAGCAGGTCCCAAGCCAGTATTCTTCTCCACAGTCTCAACACCAGTGGCAGCAGCAACAGCAGCAGATCGCCATGATGAATGGTATGAATGGCACAAATATGGCGACGGGAATGCCTGTCCCCACGCCTGCGGGCCACCAGGCTGAACTCAATTACATCTACGGCATGGTCGAAGAGCTTAGCCGTCAACTGGCAGAAAACCGTCGAGTTACAGAGGATATTGTTAGTGGGCTGGGACGAGTGAGGAACAAGGCCAAAACACAAGGTGTCAGCAACCAACAAGTTATCGAAAGCGCCGCAGAAGACATTAATGGTATGCACAGTCCCTGGTTCTATTACACAAACTCATTAATTCATATTTTAAAGGTCAAGAACAAAACATTGATGCTCTCATCTCTCTCCTTACCGAATCCCTTGAAAAGGCAAAGTTCAGCCGTGATGCCAACGCCAAACTCCTATCTCAGTATGCCAACGCCATGGCCAATCTTCTGCGACAGTTCCACGAATACAAGACCAAGCACGTCAGCGATGTAGCCTCATGGCACCGCTCCTACCGCAAGCAACTTGCCGATGCGCGCGATGAAAACGCCCGACTGCGTGAACAGATCTGGCAGATGCAGGCACATGCTGGCAAGGCGAATGAAAACCTGCGCCAGTATAGGCGCAAGTACGACGAGGATGAAGGTCGTTGGAATAAACTCGTCGATGAGAAGGCGCATCGCCAGGAGCTGCGGTTCTGGAAGCGCATGGCTATGCCTGAGCTAGACGACGACGACCCTTACTGGAGCGACGACGACGACATTATTGACCCTGCCGAAAAGGAGCGTCTACATGAACTCGACCTTAAGGCGGCGCAAGAGCAACTGGACAGCCAGGCTGAGGATAGTGACGGCCAGGGTCCTCCTCCACAGCTGCCACTACCTGGAATGGGAATTGGCATGGGAATGATGGGGGGAATTCCTATGCAGCGAGAAGATTCAGGGTCCGGCCATGGCGTACCTTCGCTCCCTCCCCGACCATCGAGTGCGGCATCGAGTACAGGGTCGACAGGGCAGTGAAGGTGAAGTTTTGGAAGATGAAAAGGAGAGTATTTTGATTTAGCGATACCCACGACATGAATGGATATGTACTATAAAGCAACGAATGGATAGCATCTGTAATAAAAACTTCCGGATGCGCTTTTTTATGCTCCTTACCGCGTTGCTGTTGGATATGTAGACCCAGAGTCTTTGGAGAAATGTGGGACCGCAGCCTTATTGTCAACGCCGCCGTCAGCGTACCTAGAATGTGGTAACTCATGATGCATTAAATCTATCAAAGGTATCGCCCCAGCTAATTTGTACATTCCGTCATTGTAATGCTGATATCCGTCCCTAATACCAGTTCGCCAAATGGAAAAACACAACCGACCGTCGTACATTACAGTTCCCTTCTATATAACCCTCATTAACTGGCGACAGCAGTTTGCCGTCTCTGGCTGTTGCCGCCAGTCTTCTTCTGTCCACCTGGTCTAGCCAGTGTGTACTTGGCGAACGCCCTCGCGAGAGCCTTCTTGCAACTAACCTTCTGGCTGCCCACGAAACTATCCACTGTAACTGCAATGGCGCGGTCGATGTCTTGTGCTGAACAGTACTCCGATAGACGCATGCGGCAGAAGGCTTCGCTGATACGGATGATAGCTTCCAAATGTCGTACCTGGATCTGTTAGTATTGTGAATTGCTGTAGCAGGTATAAGACAACTTACTGTAATAGGGTAGGCACCTGTAGCCAGGGACTCACGTCGCATGTCGGCAAAGAGGCGTGCGATCTTGTCCTCATCGATATGGTAGAGCTTCGGCGAGCAGTGTTCACGAGCGTAAAGGATATACTTCCTTAGGAGCTCTTGAGAGATCTCACCCTCGGGCTTGCGTGCTGACGCCTGCGTCTCAGCTTGAGTGTCATGTTCGACCTGCATGGAGTTTTGCTCAGTCTGACTGAGTGGGTGACTCCTGCTATGAGATCCCACAATGAAACGAGCCAAACGCTCGTCTTCCTCGGGCTCTACTGTATCGCGAACAACGCACAGAATATCGAAACGTGACAGGATAGGTTCTGTCAATTCAACATTGGCAGAAAAGGGAGCTGTTGAGTTATATCGTCCTCCAATAGGATTGGCAGCTGCGATAACACCACAGCGAGCCTGCAGAGTGGTAACAATACCAGCCTTTGAGATGGAAATTGTCTGCTGTTCCATAGCTTCGTGGATAGATGTTCGATCTTGGTCGTTCATCTTGTCGAATTCGTCGATAAGGCAAGTTCCGCGATCCGCAAGCACAAGAGCACCGCCCTCCAATGTCCACTCGCTGGTGAGAGGGTCTCGACGAACACTAGCCGTCAGACCAACAGCACTAGCACCTTGACCAGTAGCGAAAACAGCTCGGTGGGCTGTCTTCTCTGCATACTTGAGGACCTGAGACTTGGCTGTACCAGGATCACCCAGCAAAAGCACATTGATATCGCCTCGAAGATGGTGAGCACCCTTGGTAGTCTTTGCAACGCCACCAAAAAGTGATAATGCCACTGCAGTCTTGATATCTGTGTGCCCGTAAATGCTAGGTGCTATCGAGTTGATAATCTTGTCCACAATGTTGGGGTCGCGAGACAACTTGCGAATGGTGTGCTCATCCTCTTCTGTCATTCGGAATCCAGCCAGCTGGTCGTGGGACTTGACCACATTGTTGGCTTCGAGAATCGTAGCAAATACAGGGAAGCCGTTGCGGTTGTTGAGCTGAGCATCGTAGTTGTTGCGGTAGATGCCAGTCACTTCAATCTCCTCACCAGGCTTCGCCCTGTCGATAAGATCCCATAGAAGGATAACCTCACGCTGTCGTGGCAATCGACCAGCGGGAACAGTGCCAGGGGACTCCTGAAGCGTGAGCTTCTGGTAGTTACGGTAAACCGTCTTCTCCGAGTTGAGAGTGAAGGGTCCTCTTGACTGGCAACTTTGGCAATATGTGATCTTGACTTCAACATTGGACTCCTGTTGGAAAGGACCAAGTGTTACACCGCACTTGGTGCAGTCGAACTTGACATACTTAAGCTGAGGGAAGACACCCGATCGTCGGGTAACGACACCACTGACCCGAACAAGACAGTTCAGGTGGGATTGGCGAAGCTGACGAAGTGTGTAGTGCACAGGGAGATCAAAGATGCGGACATGAATCTCAGAGTGAATACGCTCGTAGTCAGGATAGTGCAGAAGAACGACATCCATGGCAACTTCGTCGAAGAGCTTGATCATTTCAGCAGGCGCATTGGCCAAAAAGTAAGCGAGGATAGCCTTGCTCTCGGAGAGATGCTCATATGAGACTTCGAGGGACTCGGCGTTGATCTCACCGAGCGTACGGATTCGATTACCGTACACCGATGAACCAGAAGTATCGGTATAGGATGTGAGGAAAGCCTTAAATTCACGCCTGATTGTTCGCTGGACTGAAGGCAATGAAACCCACTCGGTCAAGCTGGAAGCTTTGACATCGCCAAGCGCCTCGAGTGACAATTCCTCTGCCATGATGTCCGTGTCCATCATATCGTCAGGGTCCTCATCGTAGTGGTGACGGCGACGACGAGGTTGAGCAGATAAGTCGAAGTCATCGGGTCCATCATCTAGTTCTGCTTCAAATCCCCTTCCGGGCATTCTGCTGCGAATAGCTTGATCTCTTTTGTCCATGAAACGGGTGGCCTGTTGTCTTTTGGCTCTCTCCTCAGCCGTTTCAATATACTCAGTGTCATCGATGTCGATATTCTCATATTGATCATCTTCTCTCTGCTGATAATCGTTCTCGTAACCATCGCGGAATAAATCGACGTCGTCGTCAGCCATTTCGTCTATGTCGTCGATATCATCCTCAATCTGGACATCATCCTCAATATCGTCGTCGTCTTCAACACCATGTGCTATATTGAACTCAGGGGGCGATGAAGGCATAGGACTCGAAACCATGCCTGCTGGAGACGGTCCATCGCTTCCTCCTGTGCGAGACCGCTTGCGATTCGGGCGAGCCGAGGATGGGTGTAAGGGGGAACTGGAAGTAATTAGCTGTTGCCCTGATAATAGGAAGAGACGTGAGGTCAAGGATCATACCTCATTGTTTATCACTCTTCAAGTATTTCTTTCGATAGGAGATACTGTGATAGAGCACTTGGTGTAGGTAGTTGACCACATTGAGGGGCTGATTTTGTTGTACATATATGGAACGGGTTGGGAGGGAAACCGACCAGACCAAGTGGGCCGACGGACAAGGGGTAATTTCGCGTGTGGAAGAGAAGCGCGGTTCGACGCGTAAGATTGTTCTCTAAAAGTTAAGGTGACAGAATAAAACAGCCGAGTAGCGGCTTAAATTTCCCTGGAGTAATCGAACTATTTCGCTTCCTCCACCTATGACGTCCGATTTGATTGGCTAAGTTCTCACCCGCGTAAAGTGGTTTGTAGTGGGCGCGTTATTGTTTCACAGCGTATTGATAGCGCATAAGACATCCATTCTCTACCTAAGCTCTAAGCTCTGTCGCACTGCGCTGAAGACAGCGATAGCTGACTTGTTCTCCTCATTCTGTATTTGTGCTTCCGCCATCCATCAATTCTGACTTTATTGTCATCCAATCTTTTGATTTCGTTTTCACTTGAATTCTTTATCTTCAAAAAGCTAATCTTTTACCACAACAAAAGCCAATCTCTGTCGCCATCATGTCACCGGACGCTCCATCAGCGCCCGCGCAAGATGCGGCTCAACAAGAATCTCGAGCGCGCAAAGACAGCTTCTCTAATCAATCGAAAACTTCAGAGACTTCACAAACTGCAGCTGAGTACGCTCGTAAATAGGGCCCTCCGGGTTCATATTTTAACTTTCATAGGTTCATTCGATCCCAAGAAGCTCTTGAAGCCGATGCCCGCGAGGCTCTGCCTTACGTATGATTGCGCCCTTCCCAGGCCTTGACCTGCGCTTACAATTCTTTTAGAGTATCGACACATGCACCAAAATCCTCGGACCTTTGCGACAAGCCGTTTTCGCTTGCTTGACTTGCAATCCTCCTCCAGCCAAAGACGGCGACGAGTGGACACCCGCTGGTGTATGCTATTCCTGCTCGATCCAATGCCACGGCGAACACACCCTAGTCGAGATCTTCCAGAAGCGCAACTTCACATGCGATTGTGGTACCAAGCGAATCCCGGCTACCAGCCCTTGTACTCTCCGTTTGAATGAGACAACCAACACTCGAGGTGGGGTGCATTCCGAAGAGCCCGATGTGAATAACAAGTATAACCACAACTTTCGCAATCGATTCTGCGGCTGTGACTGTGATTATGACCCCTTCCAACAAAAGGGGACGATGTTCCAGTGTCTTGGCCTAGGAACAGTAGAGACGGGCGGATGTGGTGAAGATTGGTACCATCCAGGATGTCTCGTTGGGATGGGACCCAACTGGTTCGAAAAGATGGAAAAGCCGAAGAAAGAAGCACAGGAGAGCACAGAAGAGGGCAAATTGACCACAATCACAGAAGGGAACGAGGAGCAACAGGATGCCAAACAGAACCCTGGCCAAGAGAAGGATAAGGCTGCCGAAACTGCAGTCGAAGAGGAAGAAGAAGACGATGATGTCCCCATGCCTCCAGGATTCCCTGAAGAAGATGCCTTCGAGGCCTTCCTCTGCTACAAGTGCGTCGAAGCGCACCCCTGGATTAAGCGCTATGCCGGAACTTCTGGTTTTCTTCCAGCAGTCTTTCTTAACCCAGCGGATTCAGAAGCCAAGGCAGCATCCGTAAAGGAGGAACCGGTTCCTACATCTGAAACAACAGCGGCATCTGAGGAAGAGACGGATTCACGGAAGCGCAAGGCTGATGATGATGCGGAGGAGTTTACGCAAGCGAAGCGTGCAAAGAGTGAATCTCATTTTGGCGATGAAAAGCCTGCCGGGGAGGCACCGTCTGCAGACAAGCTCCCCTGCAAGCTTAATAACCTTCCTCCTGCCCCCCAAGGGCAATTCTCCCTGTTCCTCAAAGAAGATTTCCGCGACGCCTTCTGTCGCTGCTCATCCTGCTACCCTCATCTTAACCCCCACCCACATCTTCTCGAGGAGGAAGAGGTCTATGAACCACCTCTGTCCGACGGAGGATCCCAGGTCGATGGCAATGGAGGTGGATCGCACGGCAGTGGTAGTCTTCTAGAACGTGGCGAGAGCGCACTTCGTAATGTTGACAGGGTACGAGCTATTGAGGGCGTGATGGCTTATAACCATCTCAAGGAACAACTGAAGCCATTCTTTCAACAATTTGCCGAGAGCGGACAGGCTATTGGAGCTGAAGACATCAAGGCATACTTTGCTAAGCTCCGAGGTGACGAGAAAGGCATCCAGGAAGCTGCTGCAGGTGCCAAGGAGGGGGATAGTAGTGGCAATGGTGATGGAGATAACCGAAAGGAGCAGAGCGGGTTCTAATCACTTGGATTCGGGTTTGAAGGCGACGGTATGGTCGATTGGCGTTGAAAGCTTGATGAGCAGATGCGTAATTAATGTCAAGATGTAAGAATAGTGTATAGTATAAGCGTCTACTACAGTTTGATACCAAAGACGACATCAAATTAATTTCATGCTATTAGGTTCGGCACCATTTCTTGACCCATACTGGCATTCTTGTTGAAGACAAGTCATGCTATCCTGCCGATTCTATGACCATCTTGGCTTCCTGCATTCGTCCCACGAATCATTGTTTCTTAGATGATTATAATTTGATGATGAACCACCTTGACGCAAGCAACTCTTGTTCTTTCCCACTCAGCTCAGATGTGGTTGATTAGCCGTAAAGCTTATACTACGTAAGTCAACCTCAAAATCCAGGTCAAGCCCCTTCATGACACCATTGTGAAAGACTAATCATCTCTTCTGGCGAACAAGGTAGTCCATGAAAGTGTCAAATAGATCGGTCAAGATCCAGTGGACGTCCGGTGCTCTGGGGCGAAGTTGATCGATGAATTTCCCGAGTTTGACCAAGGGCTATGTGAGGAGCCTCATTCGATTGATGGAAACTGCTGGCTTCTGGCTATTGCAATAGTCCGTACCCAATAATCGTAATACTGGCAGGTTTAGTGCTATGGCGCTGTCATGGCAGTGTCAAAAGTCTATTGTAAAGTCCTACCCCTGATATTTTGCTTGCCAATGCGCGCCACTGCTGCCATTATGAAAACAGACGAAACCATAACTTGAGGGAAATCTAAGAGCGTATCCCCTTCAACCTTCGTTATTCGTTACCCAGCACTTCGTCTACTTCCTTCATGAACTCAACCCCCTCCCTTCCCAACATAACCGAATCTCTATTGAGAAAGAACATCATGTCTATCTATTACATTCTCGTCCACGAGGACCAGACACCAAACCACCATACTCCGGCAATGTCGCAAAACATCCTTCCATACTTCTTCGGAGGGCTAGCCTTCCTGCTCTTCGTCTGTTACTACAACTCTGCGGTTTTGGTAAACGGCGAAGCAAACCGTCGAGAAGCTGAACGCTTTGAGTTCTCCGAAGCGAAATACGAGGAGAAAGTCATCTACCTCATGAAGCAAATGCGTTGGTGGGATTACTACCGCGGGCTCTGGGTGATGCATTTCGTCGTCAACACGAGTATCGCTTGCCAGACTCGCGACTTGTCGTACACCTTCTTCGTGACAAACATTGTTATCGGAATCGTGTACAACTTTGTCATGTCTCTGCTGTTTGCATCGGCCGAGATTCAACTCCCCAGTGTCTGGGCTATGCTCACAGGTGGACACAAATCGAAATAGGCTCATTTGCCTTTTCCTGGATTCCAGACTTCGGATGGCGGACGAAGTCGATGTTTGAAACACCCCTCCGGATAGAAGCATTTCTCACTCCAAGCGGTACGGTCTATTAATCGTTCCATAAGTACCTGAAGCTAATCGAACGCTTTGTAGGGCTGCGACTTTCCGATAACGAGACATGGAGTATTGCGAAGCGTGATAGTTTTTGAATTGCAAGAATATACTGCTCAGAGGGACACGTATCCCCTATCGTTTGATTGGAGTATGTATACCAATGCCCTGCCAAAACCCTGAGAGCCCTCGCTAATTGCCCAGTTGCATTTATTGCGACTTTATGTGCAGAGGACGAAGAAGCAGGCCAGGAGTCACGATTGAGATAGAGTTCCACGCATGATGGACTCGGAGCGATGAATTTTCAGGATAGCGTTCCTGTCAGCGTTTGCTTTGCACCACCAGCTTGTACATAGTAGAATGAATCATATTGCTGTTGCCACCCTGAATTCGTGTCTGCCATTCTGTGCGACTTCAAGCCGTCCCAACAAACTCAAAGTTCAACCTCAACAACGTCAGACGAAGGAATGGCCGAGCACGTCAATACACTTCCATCCATTTGAACACCTCCTGAAACTGAGCCACAAGTTACTTTGGCAGTGCAGCTTCCACAGGCACCCACGCGACAACCGTAATCGGGCGATAGGCCAACAGACTCTGCAAGCTCCAGTAGAGACATTGAATTTTCTTTCTCCCATTTGGCAGTCTTGTTAGACTTGGTGAAGTGGACCGAAGCCTTCTCTAAGTCACCAATGGCGTGACCTGAGGACGAGAAGCTCTCGCTGCAAATAAAGAATGGGGGGATCTTGAGGCTTGTAAGGATGCTTCTCATGTCGATCTCGAAGTCTTTGGGTCCGCAAATGTACGCCGCCGAGAACGTAGCGGGCAGATCCATCTCGGCGGTACCGAACGGATTGATCTGGTATGTCTCTCCCAGTATTTGTGTCAAGGACTCCAAAGTTGGCCTTCCTGAGATGCTGTACTGTCTCTCGTAGACATCAATATCCCGAGGCTGCGTCATAAAAACCATTCGCTTTGTGGGGTTGTCATCAATCCGAAGAAACTCATCCTGAAGCTGCAGGTTTGCTCCGTCTTTCGTTACATGGATCCAGATACCTGGGACACTCCTCATGTTGGGATGGTCCGCATGGGCCTTAATCATGGCAAGAATGGGCGTGATTCCGATCCCAGCAGATAGATAGATTTGTCGAGGGGTAACCGGTTGGGACCAGTCCAGAACGAACCGCCCAGCAGGTGAGCGTGCTGAAAGGGTGGTCCCGATAGTGCACTCATTGCACATCCATGCCGAAGCACTTCCTGCTTCCTTGATGCTGAGGCGGTAAAATCTGGGTTGAGTGCGACCAGGCCAGTCTGAGATACTCCAGCTGCGGACTTGACCTGTTGGTAGCCGTACAGTCAGGAACTGCCCAGGTAGATACCACGATAATTCCCTGTCGTCCATAGGGCCGAGAAAGAAGGACATAATACCGTTGCCTTCATTGACAATTCGAGAGACTCGCAGATCTCGCCATCCCTTCCACGCGTTCTTGCCTTTGTTCTCTGTATCATCCATCGTGGCCAGCTTTCGCTTTATGATCAGTCTGTTTAGTCTGAGAAGAATTTCGTGATTGGCTAGTAAATCGAGAGTGTCGCGAGTTTTCAAGCCGGAGCTGAAGGCCAATTGAGCGATTGTTGCCACGTCCATGCTGTCGCCCGAGGTTGACTCTTGAGTTGCACAGTCCCCGGGATAGATTCGCCCCCCAGCAAGAACTCTGAGATAAACTCCTACTCGACCAGTATCGGATAGCGTCTTCAGCCAAGAGTCCTTCTGGCCACATCTCCAAGAGAGCTTCATACAAGGGATCCGAGATCCGCAGACTTGTAGACGTACGCTACTACCGACACTCCATACGTCTCCCAGCCGAAAGTCAGATTCAGTGAGGGTTCTATCGGTGCATCTGAAAGTGATGTTCTCTCCCCAATGACACCAGTCCCATTCTGATCGGTTGAGTCCAAGCTCAGCGCACCAGTAGTCGTAGTTCTCGGCTAGACAGATGTATACTGGGCCGTCATGCACGGCTGTGGCATTCTCAACAACTCCATCGTCGTTCAGCTCGATATAATCTGAAGTGGATGTCTTAGGTGTATGTACGATGCTTGTCTTGATCTCTAATCCATTGATGCTATACAAGGCAGGCATGGAATGGGAAACGGCGACAGCTTCCATGATGAATAGGGTCACTCAGATCAAGATCCAGAAGGATTGAGTTGCCGGAATCTGAGCCTGGCTCGCAATTACTCAGATGAACGAGAGGGTATAAAAGCATCTGGGATACACCTTCACAATGAAGTTCGGGGTCGGCGTCGGGTTCGGTGGTTTGTACTCCGGAGATAAGCATCCCACTTTCCTTCGAGCTCAACTAGGTCTTACAGACGTTCCACTGGAGTCATCCGCTCAAAAGAAGCCCATGGAGGCTCCGTGGATAGGTCGAAGGCCACGAATTACATCACTGTCGGCCTGGGCTCTGTTTTGACTAGCCCGGACAGAAGTAAAGCAATCATGAACTGTCCCATATCAGCTTAATACACAAGTATTCGTAGAAATGAGACAGTTCACCTAGGAAGTATGTTATAGTGAAGTGAATTCCCCAAAAACGACATCGGAAATGTCCAAAGCCTGGCCAAGACCTGAGTGGTCAGCTTCGATAGTAAGCCTTGAAGTACGATGGTTCCGTCTAGTTGGACCATGCCAGGTTTTGACTACAACATTGCGGTCAGTTAATTTAGCCGTCTAGTCGCTACTTTCTGTATCAAGTTGGCCCTGACACAGCTCTCGCAGTCGTAATATGTATAGGTAGACTTACTTACTGGATGAGGGCAAAGTATGCAGTATACCTGATAGCAAGTATCAATGCTCCTATAGCTGAGTACGACATATGCTCCTCCAGTCCACTTGAGTATTGCCACGTCTATGAAAGGGGAGCTTCCTCTCAAGAACAGGTGCCATTCCTGAATAAAGGGCGATGAGTAGATTACAGCATACACCGGGTGCAGATACAGGATATAAGAAAAGCCATCCATCAGACTTGTTGCTGCTGATTGTACGATTCTTGTACAAGTCCGGTGCCTTACTGACGAAGTAATTCACTGCCCTGTCCTTTAACTGTGCCCCAATCGCAGAAGAGTTGGCCGATTGTTTTACGGGAGGCATCCTGGTCGCATAATCTGAGGCCATATAGTGACTTGTGGTCGGAGTGTTTGTGTCGCTTACGCTGGCCAACGCGGTAAGGCTAACTGAGGCGTATGTCCTGTGTTCAACCTGTGTAAGTAACCCGTCTGTGACTCTCGCAAAACGAACTCGATGAACTGGAATCAATTAGAACTTACCACAACGCCGAGGTATGCTCATTGTGACCCCTGTCTTGACCGACTGTACACCTTTGGCAGGTTCGTTGTCGGTATCGCCATCGCCGCCTTCCAACCACGAACCATGGTAAAGGGCGGATGGCGTACGGCTGTTTGATTTCATCCTTCACTCCGTGTAAAACACCCGTCTCATCCGGAGACAGCTTTTCGCAGACGATGCGATGTAATGGTAAAGTTAGCAGTGAGTGTACCAGTTGTCGTAGCCCATGAACGGGACCTCGAGGATAAGGATACAGTCAGAGGATCGATCAGAGACCCGCGGAGGACTCTCCAGACCTGAACTAGGATCTTGGTCTTTTATGCGAAGCTCAAGGCGGTTTGAGTCTAATCTTCTGTGGCGGTAAGGTAGTGTTCCATTATGTATGTGTTGAGTTATCCTGTTGAGACTGTTAGTTCCTGAAAGCTCGGCGATCGCACAGTGAGATACCTTGTCGGAGAATTGGGACTTCTCTAATGAGAAGAAGTGATATAGCCGGAGGTCTACAGGTGATCTTGGACACAGTGGAAGTGTCGGAAACATTTGCTGTAGGTGAGATCTTGCTGGTGTGTAGATGTGTTGGACCTTCAGCCAAGACCAAGTCTTCAACTGTATTTTGTTCAAAGGTTTGAAGCTAAAGGCTGCCCATGCAGAACTGTCGTAATCTTTGGAGTTGAATAGAGAATAGAGAATAGAGAGTCTGAGTTCAAGCGGAGCCCCGGTCGTTTGATGGTCTCTCGTCGTTCGACAATCTATTGTTGCATGGCGTTATGAACCAGAGGATGTAGTATCCGCCAACGCCTTTGGTAGGTCCCCATGAGTAATGTAACAAAGCGGTGTACTCCATATATGATAGCTCTAGCTAGTGAGGTCTTCGACGATTGGTTGATGATGGGCTGTTCCGGCGGCTTCGATATGTGAGGAAGACGAGCTATTCCGTGAGTAAGCCCTGCTTTTGGTCGTGCAGTCACCAGATCTCTAGGTAAAAGTTCAGAGCTAGCGCTCAAGCATTGCCTTTATACTATACTCACATGCCCTGGACACTTGCATGTAGACAATCCACCCCTTCTCAAGCTTCGATACAAGAGTCATCCATTACACTTGGAAGGTATGGCAGGAGTGGACCAGACATGACAGAAGGTGTGGCAAGTCTATACAGGCCCGTCCTTCAGGGGCTCCAACAGATTCACAGGATGTGCCGCCTCCATCGGCAGTGGTGATACGGTGATACTGCTCTGGTAAGAGGAAAGAATTAGTGCTAAAGACAGTTATGGGCTGACTCCGGTTGGTAATCGCTAACAGTGTCTGGTAGGATGTACTACGAGGCCTTGTAGCGATTCACCCGGCCCGCTTATCGTAAGTCCCGATGGTCTGATTGCTGAGATCTGTCCTGGAAGCGGGCAAATATTGCATTCTGCAATTGCTATTCCGAGCTAGCCGCTTCAGCAGTGACGTGTCGAGGGCAGTCGAATGTCGTGTCGTCAGGAGAGACACACACATGTCACTCTGTAGCGACTCTTGAGACAAGATCAAGGAACTTTGAAGGGTTTGTTGACTGGAAGGCCGGAAGCCGACCTATGTATCGGTAGATTCATGATGACCCAGGCGCCGTGCAGTGGCTGACCAAGTATCTACTCTTCTAACATCATTGATGAGTATAGTAACCTTTATCAGCATTCATTAGCAGATATAGTTGACCGTCGTATCATAAACCCTTTCCATACCTCATAGCTAGATGACTGCATCCCGAAAAGACTTTCTCTGGCGTCTTCTGTGCATGCTTGTCGAGTATCCACGGCGAGAGACTAGTCATCGATTGCTCGGTTCGAGATAGAAAAGAGAGCCGACAGGATGAGAAGTCCGTACTTTCTTCAATTCGTTTGCAAGGGCAGATCGGTGGGCTTAAGAAGGCACACCGTAGTTGGCCGGGTCTGGGTGTACAAAGAGCAGTCGCTAGGCGTGAGAGCCAGCGATGAGCTCGTTGATAGCTTTAGATAGGCATATGGGATATTGGAACGACGAACGGCCGGGGCAAATACTAAGCTGATGGAATATTAGTCGAGTAAAGGTACTGCGTAATGCGCCGATGACGCCGATAGTTGTCCTGTGCACTTTTGGCCAGCTCAGAGCTGATTGATCAAGTCGGGAGATGCGAAGGGAACTCACTTTAGCAAACCCTAACTGATTAGCATTGGAGGAACTCCCTTTTGCTTTTGTCCCAGCATTGAATAAGTGATGGATGGTTTGTAGTAATGCTCTGTCTGGATGTATGTTGCAGAGATTATGTAAGTTAATTTGCAGTCTGTAAGGTAGACTAAGGTTAGATGGGTGCCAGCCACCTAAGGTCCATCTCTTTCCAAAGTCCCGTCCGATATCATCAACCCGCGTCATGACGAACGATGCCCCCAAACACACCTCTGAATGGAATTAGAGAGACACCGGTATGTTTTCTAGGTATTGGTTTCTGAAATATGCTATCAACAGAGTAACATACTGACAAGAAGTTTTGAGGACTGCAAGTGGCTACGTTGGCTCTCATTCATGAGCTTTATCTATCTGGCTAACGAAGGTAGATAGACTTTTCGTCACACAGTGACACACCAAGACAGACCCCAAGCTGTATAGAGCTGTCTAGGAAGCAAAGAAATCCGATACTGCCACAGAGAACTGATCGGGATCCTGTAACGGCGCAAAGTGACTTACGCCAGTCAAAATCTTCATCTTGCTCCCTTTGATAGCTCCGTGTAACTTCCCAGGTACGTCCAAATTAACCGCCTCCTCATGCTCTGCGCCAACGATAATAACCTTCTTTCCATCGATAGATCCCAACTGCTCATCAGTAAACTGAGGAAGCGTCGATTCCAAAGTGACGACTTTGCTGCCAAACAACGTGAAGTTGGCGTTTGGCTGCAGTTGAGCGTACTCTGTGCGACAACGAGAGACGAATTCAGAAAATAAAGCCGTGTTCGCAAAGGTTGCGTTTGTTTGCTCCGGGTTGGCTGTGCCCCCAAAGATGAAGGCTTTCTTTATAGGTGCTGCAGTGACTGGGTTGAGCAGGGCGGATAAGGTCGTTATAGCACCGTCAGACCAGCCCACAACATTATACTCCTTCACACCAACCGACTTGAGCTGGTCATCAATGTCTTTGGCGAATTGGTCGAAGGTGAATACATCATCTTTGTTGAAGGTAGAGCGACCGTGACCTCGGCGATCAATGGCGATCACGTAGTGCCCATGGTCGACGAGACGAGAGATGACAGATCCAAAGTAGGCCGAATAGCCAAGACCACCGTGGTCGAAGACGATAGGGATACCGCCTGCCTTTTTGTTATACTCTTGCATCCAGAGTTGAACTCCATTAATCAAAGTCGTCTTTGTGTTGATGGGAGCTGGCAGGTCTGGTGTTGGTGGCAGGGTTTCCCAGATCGGCTTGTTCTGACGCACAGCTAGGCCATTAGCCAGGCACGCAAAAGCGAGAACTTTTTCAAATCTCATGTTGCTTCCAGTGACTTAGAGTTGATTATTTTACGAACGACTGTGGCGAGGGGATCTTAATATATACATATGCAGAGTACGGCTACATTAGCGAACTAATCCGACCGGATACGAGGCACCCTGGAAGGATTGCAACTCCCGGCAAAGTCAAATAAGATGACCTCCAATGCGTTGCAAAAGCTAACAATTATCGTGGGTTCCTGGAACTAGGATACCCCTGGCTAGTGCAAGTATACCGTTGGTGGATAGTCGTTTTTGCATAGGCCTTTCGCCGTTGTAAACTCTATCTTTCGCTAGCCGGAACGCTCGGGGACAGGATTGAATACGTTTGTAAGAGGCTTAGAAGATTACTTAGTGCTATTAGTTCTGCCATCCAATCAAGTCCATATTCTTTGTTCTACATAACTTATATCCTAACACTATCGTAAGCAAAACTCCATGTCTAAGAGTGAAACTCACCAACCCAGACAAATCCAACACTAGAAGGACAATCAAAAGAATTTCCAATTAGAGCCCAGAGCAGGGCCTTGCCTAGTTGAGCGGCAGCATGAGCTCAATAACACTCTCAGGTGAAGCAGCGTTTGAAAATATCTCGACAACCTCCAGGCCAGCTTCCGCTGCCATGGCTCTGAAAACCTCCTCAGTACGCTCGCAAGCTTCGCCGATGTGTCCTAGCATCATCATATCCATAGAGGTAGCCGGCAGAGAAGGGTTCTCTTCGGATAGCACGATCTCGTTGATCAGAACTCTGGAGTAGCCAGGTGTGAGAGCAGGCTTCAGACTCTTTAGAATCTTGACCCCGTGATCGGCGCCCCAGTCATGTAGAATGGAGTGAAGGTAGTATGCTCTTGCACCGTGAATCGTCTGCGGTGTGAAGAAGTCGTGTGCTTGACCTTCAAAGGCGGTCTTCTCGGTGACGTCGGCGATGACTTCTGGTAGGTCTTGTAGGATTAGCCGGCCGGGTGACTTGATACCGTTTGCAAAAGATAGCAAGTCATGGCCTCTGCCACCACCAATGTCAACTAGGAATACATCGCTCGTAGCCTTATCGAAACCAGAAGCTAGTCGCTCTTCGACAGGATAGAACTCCCACCAGTCTGGATTGCCCGCCCTATACACGGACATGAAAGAACCAAACCAGTTGACGTAAGGAGGGTTGGCAACTAGCCAGTCGAAGAAGGGCAGGGAAGAGTCGTGGGCATATTGGTAAGGTCCGTCAGGCAGACCAGGATGCTGGTAACCGGCCTGCTTGAAATGATCCGGAAAGAAGAGAAAGGACTTTGCGGCGGCGCGTTGGCAGAAGGAAATGCTGTGTTGGTAGTTTTCCTTGGCAAGGGTGTTGGAAAGCTCTGTAGGGTGTCAGCCAGTCGGTTTAGAAAATCGGACGACTTTGTGGGCAACAAAGTGTCTCATAAAACGATCGAGTAAAGGCGCGGCAATGCCTGTCTTTTCGGAAAGAGCTTGTGTGGTAAGTCCGTTCTCAGACTTTTGCAGATGTCGGAAGATGTTTGTGTTGTTTGCGACTTCAAGGCTACCTCCGAGAGAAGCCTGCTAGGTATCAGTCACCGCCTCACAACATCAGTAGAGTACTTACCGTTGTGAACCAAATACGTTGCACAAAGTCAGTTGGAGTCTCCAGTTCTGCGAGGAGCTGTCGATTCAAGTCCAACAGAGTTGCTCGAGCCCCGAGCTCTTCCCTGTCGTATGCTGCAGCGGCATCTTGCATACGTTTGATTATTTCTGAGGGCGCCATATCCTGTGAGGTTCGTTGGTTCAGGAAGTTTGAAAATGATCTGTACGAAAAGAAAGATTTGACTGACCTCTCTGCACCAAGGTGGGCGATCCAGGGATCTTTAATCACATCTTCAACCCGCACGAGCAGCTTTCCTCTTGGGATCAAGCATGGGCTCATGTATGTCTTGTGGCACAACCAACAGATGCCCACTTGAGTCTGCAAAGACCCGTTTGGATGGATAATATGTTGGTGCCAACAGTATATCCCCTGCATGTTTGTCTTGAATACCCTTGTCTAACGGTCCCGGGACGGACGTCAAGGTATCAAAAAGATTGGCCGTCGAAAGCGAGAGAGACGAAATAATGTGAATGAAGCGATCTGGGGGTTGTATAAAGGAAGTCGGTTCGTCTCGCCTAATCAGTGGAGAAGTGATGGTATCAGATCATCTTGGCGCTCAGTCCTCCTAGGTTCTATCAATTATCAGAAACAAGAGACGCTCCAATTATGCTCATAGCAAATTCAAACCTACCGATTTCCTTCTCACAATCCAGAATTCATAATCGACTAAAACTCTCTTCAATCGTGCCACGGAAAAACTCGAGAAGGCCCTGGAACTCGTATGATTGACCATCCAGATGGACAATCTGGGCATGCTGTTGGTTGTTAGCGCCAACAAACTTCTTCATCTCGGTGGACCACTTCTTGCCTTGGCCGGAGCAACATCTCCAATGGTTTTCCTGCAACAACTACAAGGGTATATGTCTACAACCAACAACCGTTATCTCCTCAGGGCAACACTTACCTCTGCCACTGGGCAAATGAGATACCATCTTCTAAGTCTCAGGGTACCAAAATAAAGCAACTCGAGTGTCGATCTCAACTTGCATACACCGAACCAAATATTTTGTCCCTTATGCTCTTGCCAACCAACGTTTCTTATACCCCGGCCCTTCGTTCAACTGTTGGTTCTGATGCAAACAGATTTCTTTCGTCATGGCCTGACCAGGGAAACCGTTCTGTGGAGGACACAATGTCAGGCACCAAGCAACAAGGCTGCATTTGTCCCCCAATGCAGAGGATTATAAAACTTGACTACTCCACAGGTTCTCAGATGTGAGTTCAAGGCGCGGTGTCGCTACTGATTGTAACAGTCTCAGAATGGAACCCAACGATGTGCCGACTGATTCGAGACAAACCCAGCTCTGTTTGATAGCCTGGATCTTTACCGGCATGGCTATCCTTACAGTCACGACAAAGCTCTTTACGACAGTAGTCATCTTTCAAAGACCTGGTTGGGACGATTTGTTGATTCTTTTATCGTTGTTTGGAAGTATTGTCGCCTCTGCTCTGGTACAAGCGTCCGCAGATCTTGGTCTGGGTCGACACACAGCCGCTGTCGCTTTAGAACCAGGAGGCGTCGAGAGGATGGTCAGGACAAAGATTCTACAGGTTATTGGTTATCGTAAGTCTCCGGTACACCATCATCAACCCATTTACTGACCCATTGGCTCTCCAGCGTTCAACATTATAGCCTATAGTCTCCCAAACGTTGCTATCCTGATCCTTATCGAACGACTCGTCGGTAGAACGAAGACGATATCTCTTTGGTTCCTACGCGTCGTGGTGGCCATGCAGATCTTTCTAGCTTTGATATCGGTCGTTATTATCTTCGCCCAATGTCGACCGACAAGGATGCTGTGGGATCAAGAGGCAAAGGGGGAATGCTGGAGTCCTGATGTCTTCAATCATTCTTCTTATGTTGTCAGCAGCTTCACTGTCCTTACCGACCTTGTGCTCGCCATTGTTCCGATCCATGCGTTTTGGAAACTGCAACTCAAGAGACAGGAAAAGCTAGAGATCACGTTCATGCTGGGACTAACATTCCTCTCGGCTGTTTTTACTATTATCAAAGCGACGTACTTGAGCACATTTAACGATCGAACGGATCCGTGTAAGTTGATCGGCGCCATTCCAGGAATCCGCCATATCCCTCTCTGACTGTTCATGCAGTATACAACGTCGTGACGTTGATCATCTGGGGCTTGTAAGTCCTTCATATACCTCAATTCGTATAGATCTTTACTGATAGATTTCAGGGTCGAGCAAAACGTCGTTATTATGGCTGCGAGTGTCCCAACTTTGAGGCCCCTTATCCGAGTCTTCAAGGACAAACATCCGATGCGCAGCGCGGTTGGCTATATAAAAAGCGGTACTGGGGTCGATCCTAAACATTCGGCGTCCATTGCTGAGATTCCCCTTGATAATGTGCAACACAGACCTGAGCAACAAATTCAGCCCAGTTTCGAACGGCATAGCTCAACAGAAGAGCTAAACAAGATGGAAGGGCTACTGGACTGGGATAGTGCTGATCAAAAGTAGGCAGTAGAAGTTCTTAGTAGCATGTGAATAAAGCTTAGTTTAATAGATCTTGATATCTGTACTCCAACCCTACTTCTATATCCTTCCTCAGAAGATATCGTGACCGGTCAAGCTCAAGGAAAAGAAACGTAGGAAATAAGGTCTTGTCATCAATAGTGTATTCTGGTTCATAACCTAATATTTTTTACCGCTACCGCCAAGTCATCCAGTGACCTTGAGCACGATATTGTTCATCCAGAATCCTTCCATTACCCTGACCATAACCCAGACCCAGATCCTGTCCCAGCCTTGTTCATTACAACATCATGCCTCGTAGCGAGTGACTTGACCAGAAGTCTAACTCAACGGCTGGGATACCTGCTCCCTCATTAAGCGGCTTTCCAGAAGCTCTAGTTCTTGTGGTTGAGGACAACGGTGTTCTTGACTTTGACGACTGAGAGAGTGTTAGCAAGAGTTGTGGAAGATGATTCTGGTTTGTTAACTTACCCTGCTTAGCGATGACAGTGATCTTGGGTCTCGCCGCAGCGTCAATGAACTGAGTGAGGTCGAGGCCGCCAATACCGTCGATGAGACCAAGGTTCAGACCACCAAGCTGGAGGCCAGAAAGCTCGAACTGGTCAAAGATTCCAGTCTCGGCAATGGCGAGCATGGTGGACAGCTGCTGGAGCTCAAGGAGAGACTTGATGCTGAATTCATCGGCGGCGAAGAGATCGGAGAAGACATTGACATCGAAGTTGTTCTTGATACTGAGGGTCTGGAGCTTGACAAGGTCGAGCTCGTTAACCTTGAGGAGGTAGTTGAGATCAACCTGACCGAAAGCAAGCTCACCATCCTTGCGGTCCTCCTTGCGATCGTCCTTGCGGTCCTCCTCTCGGTCTCGGTCTTCACGGTCTTTCTCTTCCTGTTCGCGGTCGCGGTCCTCTTGCTCGCGCTGCTGTCGCTCACGCTCCTCACGTTCGCGGTCGGCTCGTTCTTGTTCTTGACGTTCCTTCTCTTTCTCCTTCTCCTGGTCGAGCTCCTCGCGGTCCTCCTCTTCACGGCCATCTTCCAGACCGGGGGTAGCGATAGGAGCAGTCTCATTGGCGAGGGCAGCGCGCTCTGCACCGAAAGTAGAGACAAGGCTAGGGCGGGCAGAAACGACTGCGGCGGAAGCGGCGATAAGGAAGGTAGAGAACTTCATTTTGATAGATTTAAAAAGAAATTTGGTTGTGGTGTGAAAGAAGGAGTGGTTGGTTGTGTATAGTTGGCAAATGGGTATATAAAAGACGTAAAAGTAAAGTAAAAGTGAGCACAGCTCTAAAGTCGAAAGAAATAGGTGGAAGGAATGTAAGCCAACTAGAGCACAGCTAGAGATGAGATGTTAGCAATGAAGTTATCGTGATGATTGATTCGAGTAAGAACTCACCTCTTAGGAAATGACTGAAGAATGGAAGGATAGACTGGATGGTTGGATTGGATTGAGTGTGGATGAAAGCTGAGAATGGAAGAGGGCTGTGCCACACTTTTATACAGCAACATCGCTTGAGAATCTCCTCATCGTTTCTTACTGAGATCCTTTCGTCCCCAGATTCACGATGACCGAAACGACAATGTTCCCCCATCTTCTCGGAAACTCAGCAACCGAACCGGCATTGAGCATGCAACATGCCCACTCTACCGGCTCCCAAAGTATATGATGCGACGTATTCCCGGAACCTGCAGTTGCCAAGCTGGGTTGTTCTCTATCCGTGGACGGTTTGTCAAGGTTAAGCTTGCTAGTCTCCAGCAAGGATGAGACGTCAGAGCTTCTTCGTCCCACATTTTCAGGAACGGATGAAGTCGATGAAACCATAAGGCGCCGAATAGACTAATCGTAGATGGTTTCTGAGATCGGGTTGTGTTTTATTCCCCGTTAAGCTTGGCATTATGCTTCTTGAATCTTGCAGGGGTTCGTCGCATTCGAGTTTTGTCGCGACTGTTCGTGTCTCAACTCTCATAGAAACCATCAGGCATTGATGCGGATCGTTTTCGAGTGTCTCAGGTGTGCTACGGAACGGTAAGCCCCGAAAATTGGACCTAGTCCCAGTAAAAAGAAAAATGTTGGTAAGACAATCTTGATGTAGGGTAGTCGCCGGCTTTTTGACGTATACTGTCTCCAAGAAGAAAAGACTTGTGGAAGAGACAAAGCAAACTGATGACAGAAGATTGCACAGTACTTGATAATTCAATTCCATTCATGGCATAGTTTATATTCATCTGGGTGCTTTCCCTTTTCATGTAAACCGTATTGCAAACTTCTGGTGGACGACAATGTTGGTATGAGCCACTGACGTTCTCATAACCCAGCAAAAAAAAAAAAACA
>NW_022158116.1:0-6115 GCF_003316985.1 Fusarium coffeatum
GGTGACACATCTGAAGATGCCCGACTCGTACCCAATGTGTAATGCGGTGGTGCGATTGCGTAGTTTCGGGGTATACGATAGAGGGTAGGGTATAGCTGTCTCCTTAGAGACAGGAGCTTAGATATTGTGAGGTGCTATATAGGGCACTGTGAACCTGTATTAGCATTTGAACCTTCTTACGTGAAGTGTATTGTTATTTACTTACCCTGAGACTGCCACTCTACCTCCCTTAGATTTTGTGGAGTGCGAATAGCTTGTACTAGGCGGTTCTCACGAGCCCTCGACTGGCGTAAGTATTCGATGGGAATTACTGCTTCGTCTATCCCGGGATAGAAAGAAATGTGGTTACTGCTGATGTGATTGTGTTGTTTTGGATGTAGGGATACTTTGGAGGACCTGCTCCTTCAAGAACGAAAACTCAAAACAGTGGTTGCTGTTAGATGGCGGTGGTAGGCTTAACGGGTGAAAGGGAAACTCTCCAAGTCGGACCCTAACCGTGAGATGATTATGCAGTCTGAGGCTGGGCTAGGCCGCTGCTTAAAGTTTCCGTGGGCCTTGGTTGTTTCTCCTGCGGATCGAGCTTGTGGCTTGGGTAACACGACAATCGTAATCGACAAGCAAGTGAAAGCAGTCCTTGAACAATTCACGCAAATCGAGACAAACATGAAATAAGCTCAGTTAGTATTGTGGCAGGGTAGCAGAGACAGGCAGATACAGGCAGAAATTCCCATCCCTTGCTCGGGAGCTGAATATGCTAAGACTAAGCGGAAGAGCACGACCAGCCTGACCCACCCCTTCAAGTTTCACCACTCATAAAACAGCACAAAAGTGCTTCTTTTGTCTCTCACTATGCGTGGGCTTCTAAAAGCTCAGTCATGTATATTCGTTCTTTCCCTATTATTGATCATAGACTGCAGTCTACCTTGGAAATAACAGACCCAAGCAGGTCGACGACGAGAAACGCCAGTCAAAGCACGGAGACTTTCCCTAACAGACAAGGAACCGACGATCCAGGCAAGCCCCGGCCCTTCCTAGCAGACAGAACTACATCGGCCCCGATTAATGTCTCAGCAATTCTCAGATCACTCCGACAAAGGTCTAAAGCCCTCAGCCTCCACGGAGGTCGAAAGCCTGTTGCATTGTTTGATTCATGTTGAGAAAAGACAGTCACTCCGAGAAACTACAGACTGTAAACAGAATCAAAATTCTAGTATGTACAAGCCGCTAGACTCCTAATCGCCACCGCCACTCTAATAAGCCATCTGTATAGTAACCCCTACTCCAACTGCGTTCCAACATTTAGCCAAAGCTGCTCGAAGCATGCAGGACGCGTTAGACAAGCATTTACCGCAGCTTACGTTTCAGTGTTCATTGGTCCAGTCTAACAGACTTGGTCACTCTCTTCCTTCCTGAGCTGGGCGGACTAACGGCAGGTCTCTAAGGACTAAGTACTGTCTTTGCAAGGACGATATGGTTGCTTTGCCTCCGGTGTGTAAGTTCGGGCTCTCGACAGCGACAATGAAGAGAAGACTTATAAAGTCAGGGCCACAAACAGCTTTCCAATATCCTCACCTCCATTATTGTTCCTTTCGTTCCACAAAGACTCGACTAATGTTTCGTGCCTGCCAGATATCTTGCTTGAAAGCTATCCTCCCTCGGTCTCCCGCCTCGACTCTCAAGCCATTTCTGGATACCAAGATAGAAGAAGCATCATAAAAGCGAATTGAAACTCTGAGATGTCTTTTAAAGTACTCAGATTCGAGACTCGGAAGGTCAAGCTGAGATATGACCTTGCGTCTGTCTACGGAAGATGCCGAACTCTGACCGAAAGTATGCAGGAACGGAGGAAGGCACTCTGGGCGGCTTTCCTGGTTTGGCTGTATCTAGTATCGATATAGTTGCTTGATGATCTCAAACATTCTTTTGATCTGGTTCTTTCAGAACATTGGCTTTTCAATGGGTGGCAATTGCATGCACGCAGCCGGTTCTTCAGGTGTTTTGGACATTTCAGTCGCTCCCACAACGCGGTGACGTGTGCGAATTAGAAGCGCCATCATGTTTTACAAAGAAACATTGCACAAACCTCCCTGTGGCATGATGGTGTGCGGGTTGCACAATGTGTGTTTTCTAGAAGATTGATTTACCACCAAGTTGTCGCGTTTGAGCTTCAGGGTAGGTGAAAAGGAACGCGACAGTTAGCGTTCGAGGTAAGTGGCGCCAAAGGTATCGAGTCTATTGATCGAAAACGCCGCTAATCCCAAGAGACGATCTTTTCCGTGAACTAAAAAGATTTGTCGATTAAGTGCCTGGGTTTGTAAGGCCCTTTGTACGAAACACGAAACAGGAAAGAGGTAAGCTGCTTCTTCGGTCTTACCTCAATTAATGACAAGGATCCACTGAATCTGAATCTGGTACTGACTTTTTCAACCTTAACGTCCAATTCTGAGATAATAACAATCAACAAAACGCTGGACCAACATATATGTACCAACAAATGACCAATGCGATCGAGAACCTCTCACAAGCAAAAGCCTTTACCGGATTACAAAGCCAAGGCAACCTCGGATCACACCTTGCGGGGTTACAAGGATTCTCCATCCTCGCGACGTGGGCTAATCCATCATTGGAAGCTGCCAGATCGAAAACGGCCGATGAACCGTTTACCCCTGGTTTACTAACTCAAGAAACGAGCATGGCTGGGATATGAGATAAATACCCCCGGTATTTATTGGTCCGAAGGCTCAACTCTTTCTTGTCAAACTCTCCAACTCTCCCCTCACATACCACCCACCATGCGTCCCCTCACCCTCTCCACAGCCGTAATTGCAGTCGGAGCCGTTGCCCAGAAGTCCGACAAGACCTGTTACGATGGATTGTATATGATTGCCGCGAGAGGTACCGGCGAGGATCAAGGACCTGGTGTTATTGGTAAAATTGCTGATGCCGTTGCTGAACGCATCAACGGCTCGCATGTCACTGGGCTCACCTATCCCGCGACTCTTCAAGAGCCCGCTTACGAGGATTCTGAATCTGAGGGTGTTGAGAATTTGCAGAAGGATATCAAGAACTACTTCGACAAGTGTCCGGATAGCAAGGTCGCCGTCTTTGGCTACTCTCAGGTTGGTTACGGATTCCAAACAAGGATGAGTTCGTTGCTAACGACGATATAGGGCGGTCAAGTCGCCACTGATGTCTTTTGCGGCGGAAGTGGTGGTGATTTCCCCACCAATAAACCCCTTTCAGTAGACGAAGTCAAGAAGAACGGTGAGCCCTCTTCCTGCATTCTATCCAACAGCATACTGCAGATACTAACTGTTCTAGTTGTTGCCGTGATTACCTTTGGTGACCCAAGCCACGTGGCAAACGTCTCGTACGACGCAGGAAACAGCATTAACGATGGTGTGAGTACAAAATTCAAAGATTCCTGTGCCATGTTCCTCAACTCTAACGCCGTTTACAGATTTTCCAGCGTAACGACACTAAGCTGTGCGAGGACAATTACAGCGACATCCTCCACGCCTACTGTGACACAGGCGATGTGTACTGCGACCGGGGTAACGACACGGAAGTTCATGGGAGCTATTTCGAGAAGTACGGCAAGGACGTTGTTGATCTTGTTGTGGAGAGATATGAGAGCGCTATGAGCGAAAGCACGGCGACCCCTACCTCTGAGGCGACTTCTTCGGCGACATCTGGCACCTCCGAGGTAACTAGTACCGATGCCCCAGGAAATGGCGCGGCCGGATTGGTACCTGGTCTTGCTTTGGCTATGATGCCCTTGGTATTGGCTGTGTCACAGCTTCTATAAAGGAACTAAGCGGCCCGAGATCTATGTCTTGCAATATTTGTTAAAACAAGATATCTATTTGAATTTGTTGTTGGATACAGGCATTTATTCGCAAATTGCAGTTATATTAGACGAACTAGCATCTTGACTCTCAGCGAATGAAACGACTCGATGTCATCTCTTTATCTATTTTCCAAACAAGTATATGATGTTACATGGCGATGGGTAGTAAATTAGAGTCCAATGAGAGTTTGATATATATGCGGAACCGTCATGGTGTCAGAAGAATTAGCCACTAAGAGCATAAGAGACGAAATATTTTGGTCACCTTATGCTGACTTAGGCTGTGGTTTAGGCTACTTTATTTCTGTACCCTAAGCCTTAGAGGACAATTCTTCTGATACCCAACTGGGAACCAATTCGCATATTACTCTTCCTCTTTAACGTACCTATTCCAGGCCGCGAGGTTTATGTCAGAAACCTTGCCTAATCAGGATGCAGACCCGAGCTTTGAATCCCGACAAACCAAGCTCAACTATTTAGGGCTTATGGACTCTTGATCCATCCAGCGAAGATACCAGGCGAGTACTATCGAGTCGGAACATCCATGTCGGAGCTTGAAGGCTCTGGCGGGCTTCCCTTCTTTAACAATTGCGAGATGAGAACGATTCGGCTCGTGTAGGTTCGACCTAAAGGCGACTTTTGGGTTAGCACAAGGAAGCAACGAGGTTTGAAGACTCGGACAGTAATGAGAAGATAAGCGTAGTGATAGTTGTCAATTGAGTGATCGCATGCGGTATTGTGAGTCGTGTGTCTAGTGAAGAGTGAGGGCGGGTGTTCTGTTTCCCTCTTCAACTTGTAGGTGCGGACGGATCTTGCTGGTTTCGTCGAGAATCCGCTGTGTTATATTGTGAGGTCGGTAGTATAAGGCTCTTAAATATTGTCAAACGCTGGTAAAGTGTTTAGTTCGTGATGCTGGGGAATGTTGGGGCGTTTGCGTGTAGGGCTGAGCTTAGGATGACTCAGGGGCTCCGTCGAGGTAGACTTCAAGGAGAAGAGTAGAGGGAATGCTGTCGTGCCGGTGTTCTGAATTATGTTCAAGTCATCTTGGTGTTAGTATAAATGCAGTTTTGGAAGGGTTCGAGTTCCTTATCGACGCTGGACGCGAGAGCCAGGCGGGCGGACTTGGCCGCCTGATCCTGTCAGGGGCTGGAAGCGCTCACTGGCATCACCAAGGAGAGGAGGTATGTCGAATGGGGGCTGAGAGCTTCATATAAATAGCCTCTGGTGTCAGCTTATCCTTGATGTTGTGTGATTTGTGCGGCTGGCAGCCTGGACAGCTGTAGATAGACGAGTGTGAAGTGCCGGCGAGGTTCCTCGTAAAGCGTTTTCGCGATCTGAGACATATATGGGGTAATACATCAAAGGAACAAACACATGTCATGAGCTGAAATATCTATTCATTGCAAGCAACATCAGATTACAGTAACACGGGATGCAGATTGCACCTTGTTCATCTGGCAGCTGTGGGGGTGGCCATAGCCTCCTGTAAATTATCGATACACGCGATTTGACATGAAGTCCTGCCACCGGCAGTCTACCAAATAGTTCTCTACAGACTTTACAGCCTGCAATACTGCTAAAAATGTCGGCTCCAATGTTGTTAATGCCGCATGATCGCCCAAAGAATAGCTTCACCCATCCATATCAAACATTAGAGGGAACAAAGAAAGAGGCAACTACAGAAGTAACATAACAGCAAACATAAGGAAAGACTCTCTCATAGCAACTGGTTATTTTCATATGACTGCAGGCACTGGCAAGGGTGGACTCCCGGGAAATTGACGAGTGTCACTAGGCCAGGGGGGTCAACGTCATTGGCCTCCGGACGGCATATCTTAGTAACCCATGGAAGAGAATAGCAAATCTCACACCAGCCCCCTCGCCGAGTTCTTCTTCGTCACACCTTTCTAGGGCTTTCCGCACAACCCTGACTTCTTAAATATTCTCCCACTTGCTTCCCCGGCCCAACCCTTCTCCTCCTCATACAAAATCATTATCACCTCTCACTCCCAACTATTACTCCATGACTGGACTACCACGTCCTCCCCTCAACATCATCAGCCCTCTTCATCAGTGGCTCCGATGCTATGTCTCGCTGCTGCCCATACCACAGGTAAGACCATCACGTCTTCTCCCTCCCCTTCGAGGTAACTGACTCCTCAGTTCCTCGGAACACCTCCCCCATATCCCACACACATGTACCTTGAGGCACACACAGCCTTGCCTTCCAGGCAGCTGGTTGCTCAACACCACTTTCTGGCCATC
>NW_022158117.1:0-88617 GCF_003316985.1 Fusarium coffeatum
GAAGAAAAGGAAAAAAAAAAAAGACCCTTGTTGAACCTTCAGAGATTTACCCGTCGGCATCAGCCTTGCAAAGATTCAGCACTAAACCCATATCTGCAATCGCACCGTCTGGGCTGAGTTGTGGTTCTGGGTAGCATCGCGGGTTCCTGTAGGGCTGGCATCATGGTGATTGGATTGTGGGCCAAGCAGCTGAGGGAACGCAAAAAGCCACAGAGTCCAATAGCCAGACGCCAACGGAGGTCTGGACTCTTTCTTACTGGTATTCTGTTTTGTCCATGCTGACTGTGATGTGACGGACAGTGGATCTAAGCCTAAGACTAAGCCCCCCTGCCTCCGCCTCTTGTACCTAAATTACCACGCGTCGTAAAAGCTTGGCCACAGCCGATGTCGATACCGATGCACTGCTGATGCCGCTTATATGATGATGGTTGCTATGGATGCTACATATGCATGTGAGAGGAGAAGGATGAGGTGCTGACTCTTTGTGCTCAGCTCCGTACGGACCGGACCTACCTTGCTGGGCTACATATACGAACGACATGGTAATTCGACCGAAACCGAGCAATGGAGAAATTAATTGTCATGATTTTCTAGGTAGTCAGTCTAACCGAAGCTCTTCCATGACGGACCGTTGAACCGTCGCTGTTCCTGTGTATCTATTCCATTTCTGGTTATACTCGCAACTTCTCCGCGTATTCTGTCGATCAAGCGTTCGTGCTGAATGATTATCCGGACTGGGACCATAGATCCACAGCATTTCGTCAATTCTTTCCAACTTCTAAAAAGCTGCATGTTTCCTGTTTCTCAAAGTTTTAGTTTCAGCTTCTTTGTTCTCATGTTTCTGTTTAAAAACTGTCACACCTAATTTTATACAGAGCTTCCGTTCCTGACGCAGTCTTGTCAGCATTCGTCACGTCGCATCCTCCACTATGACTGCATCCTCTACAGCCACCATTGGCTCGTATGAGCTGACGTCTCGCGCAATCAATGAGCCCCCTGTCGCCGCTGTTCGGGAGTCTAGAGGCTCAGAATTCTTTGATGAATCCCGGAGGCTTGGTTCTCACCCTAATGGAGATTTCTCAGATGGTAGCGGTAATGGCTTGGAGAGTATGACGGCACAGACAGCTCCAGTGGAGATTGCTGAGAGCTGGAAGTATCCCCGTGAGAATATGTTCAAGACTGGTGCCACGTTTTGGAGTCTTTTGACGTCGGGTGCTAATGATGCTGCCTATGGTGTAAGTCATTCTGTAAGATTTGTTCTCTCATTAGCTAACATTATCTCAGGCTTTGATCCCATATGTATGTGCCCGCTACCTCACTGATATGCACATGCGCTAACAATTGATCAGCTGGAGGAGTACTATAACCTGAGCTACATCGTAGTATCTCTCGTTTTCCTATCTCCTTTTGTCGGATACATCTTCGCAGCTGTCCTCAATAATACACTGCACAGACGAATTGGTCAGCGAGGAATTGGCATTACCTGCGGTCTATGTCATATTATTGCATACATCATCATCGCCATCCACCCTCCATACCCTGTCCTAGTTCTTGCATATGCACTTGCTGGGTTTGGCAACGGGATTGGCGATGCAGCTTGGAATGCCTGGGTAGGTAACCTAGACAAAGCCAACGAGACGCTCGGCTTCCTGCATGCTTTCTATGGCGTTGGTGGTGTCATTAGTCCTTTGATTGCTACGAATATGATAGCCAAGGCTGGCCTGCCCTGGTATACCTTTTACTATGTTATGGTAAGCTGAATCTTATTATCTATGAGCTGACAGCTAACTACAATAGCTCGGCCTGGCCGCTATTGAGCTCGTCACTTGTTCCTGGGCTTTCTGGGCAAATGGCCCAGAGGTCTACCGCCAGACCATGGACGCAAGTAACGAAGACAGCCAGGGCATGAAAGAAGCTCTCTTCAAACTTCCCTTCGCTCGTGTGACCTGGCTTTGCGCCGCATTCCTTCTGTGTTACGTCGGCGTCGAGGTTTCCGTCGGTGGCTGGATCGTCCAATTTATGATCCGCGTACGAAAGGCTGAGAATTACCCAGCAGGTATGACTTCCATGGGCTTTTGGCTAGGTCTCGCAGTTGGTCGAGCCATCTTGGGCTTCGTCACGCCGCGACTTGGTGTCAAGGTTGCGGTGTCTTTGTATCTGCCCGCAGCTATGGCTATGCAGTTGATATTCTGGCTGGTACCAAGCTTCTACGTTTCTGCCATCACGGTAGCTTTCCAGGGTTTCTTCTTGGGACCCTTGTTCCCCGCTGTTGTGGTTGCTACTACCAAGATGCTCCCGAAGCACTTGCATGTTAGTACTATTGGATTTACCGCCGCTTTTGGAGGTAGTGGAGCGGCGATCCTGCCTTTTGCTGTCGGTGCTATTGCTCAAGCCAAGGGTGTCAAGACTCTTCAACCTATCATCCTTGCGTTCTTGAGTGCGCTGTTGGGCTTATGGTTGTGCTTACCCAGGATTAGTAAGAAGAAGGATTGAGTGAAGGGAACAGAGTATAGGAATATTGCCAACTCTCTCCCAAGGGGTGGTTTTGTGGAGGGCATTGCAGAACGAGCCCGTGATAATAGTTGTATATAGCATGCTCAGAGTTTATATCCGGCAACATGTTGATATTCACAGTGGCTGTTTTTCAACGTTCACTTGTAGCTATCCTTAGAACTCAGCATGGCGCCTAGACTGTGATATGAGCTGTTTGAACTATCGATGAGATCAAGATGAGGGCATTGCATCGATAAAGGCCTAGGGCAGAGTGACACGCTCGATATTCGCCAGCGAAAAGTATATAGTATGTTGGTTTTGGCCGCACTAATACCTTTAGGATCTAGTATCTGGCCTGATGGTCTAGCGGTATGATTCTTGCTTCGGGAGTGACATCTCAGTTCTCACAGGAGGACTAAAGTTTGCGAGAGGTCCCGGGTTCAATCCCCGGTCAGGCCCTTCTTTTGCCAGTCTGACTGACAGGCATCTGATGATCTTTTTGCCTCCCAGATAGACCATCCAAGCCGACCAACAGAGAAAGAGTCTGAAACTATCCATGATCTTATATCTTAAACTGTACGTCTGACAGTATATTCCAGATAAGCAGCCGTAGAGCACTCCAAAGATCTAATCGGGGCTTGGAGTCCGAGCAGGTCTCCATAAGCACTATGATTTCAATGCTTCCGTGATAGTTTGATATATACTCGGCAACTGCAAGACAACGGAGGCTCCAACTATGACGATGGCTAGGATAGAGCTTTTCATAACTTTGCAATGTTTTTTATTAGAAATGAAGTTTTATAAATCCAGGGTTAAGGTTCTGTGAACTCCCTTTCGAATTCTCCAGCACGTCTCGAATACGATCGCAACATTCGTCTGGGCTTCGATATGCTGCCGTGTTCTTCGTGTCCAGTCAGTATCGTCTGGCTATCTTCAGTGCGTCGGTGTTCCAGATGATATATCCCATCGCTGACCGTGCTGCTGAAAGTGCCATCTGCTATGATACCGCAATGTTTATCGCGGGCGATCTTGCCGATAAGGTCGGCCATAGACATTTCGATGTGTAGTTTTACGATATATGCCAGGGGGTGAAATTGCATATATCTGTCGAAAGTCAGTATGCTTCATAGTGAGATGATGGATAGATGATGCCCTACACAAAGGTATTTCTCAAACTCATCATAGCAATGATAAGAACATCCATGCTCAGTGAAAACCCAATAATAAACATATTAAAATGTGTCAACCTCTTGTACTTTGTCAACCCATGTATAATAAGATTGACCCGGACAATGTGTATGAAATAAATGTTCAAGCACGCATCGACGATGAGATAGATGACTTTCTCGCATCGGTCCCACCACTCGTTGATGTGGACGTATCGGTCTGATATTTGAAGACGCGCTGGAATCCAGATGCAATAGACGGAAATATTAACGGCGGTTATGAGGACTCCCACGATGATCTTTAGGTGGTAGGCTCTTTTCGAGTGGGTGAGGAGGATTCCACAGCGATTGACGATGATTTGGAGGAGAAATTGGACCTGAGACAGTTAATGGAGAAGTTCGAAATCTGGCGGTGGTATCCGTACCTGAAGAGCCCATGTAGTGACTGTGAGAAGTTAGCGATATCCTATACTGAGTAGGCATGTTACTTACGAATAGCGAAATAGAAAGCAAAGCTAGAAGCAGGAGTCAGCATGAATCTGGTGCTCGTGGAAGAAAGACTCACCTTGGGGGTATAACATCGAGTAAATGCAACATACAAATGACCGCAAATACCGTACAGACCAACAACTCCAGCCAGACCATGATTATATACCCATTTTTAAACACGCGCCTCCCATGGCGCTGATATATATGGAACGACTGCCTGCAGGCCTTCCAGACGGTAAGCCATCCAAAGCCGATGGTAAAACCCAGAGCTGTAGAGGCGATGACCAGATCACCCCTGGTAACCTCCTGAGCTTTGTAGTGGGGAGAAAGGAGGGTTATCATGCCGACATGTCGTGAGCTTTTGTGTTAACATTTGGGTAAGGAACCTCGGAAGATGTTTTCCATGTTTTGGGGTGGGAGGTGCATAAGAAAAGGATGGGAATTACTACCGAGGGATTGATCTAACAATTAAAAAAACACGGCGTCATGGTTCTGGGGGGTAAAAAAGCAACGTGTTGGGGTCTCGGATTGCAGATTCTCTATACTGTTTTTACTGTATGGCACGCGCGGACTGGAGATGTAGCGCAGGGCTGATGATTGGAAGTAATCTACAAGCCTCCTTATGCCTGCTGCATCATTGTACAGGTCAAGGTATAGTGTACTTTTAAATGATATAATATCGATGTCTATAAAAAGTATAGATACTGAGCATCACCAAACCTAGATTCCCTGCACCTCGGGCCCCTTTCCCCGCGCCGGCAACCCTTATCAAGTGCCGCCTATCAACCGTTACAGAACCAACAGTCAGTTACAGTACGTACCCCTAGCAGAGTTTCTTTTTCCTTTGCAATTTCTATCCCAATTGATCAATCACATGAGATCTGCACCACTAGACAATGCGAGGGGGCCAATTGATCCCGGTCTGTGGCCTCTCGATCTACACGGTGGTAACTCGCATTGGGTGACCAACTGTCTTGGCACTGGTGAGGCTGAGGCTTTGCGACTGAGTCAAGGAGAGTTTGGAGTGACATTTGCGATTTCAGCCCAATGTTTAGAGAGTGTTGTGCATTTCATTTTGGTGTTTCCTGATTTGTTTGGGCACAGAAACTTTGGAGGTGATATTCCGCGGTGGTCTTCTAGAAGGCTTTTATGGGTGACCTCTTTCTTTCCTCACCGCTTTGTATCTATCACAAGACTCTAAAGCAAAAGAAAACCTCAATTAGCTGGCATTTCTTCTGTCACGATTCAAGACGAGCTTGAGATTACTGTATTGGTGTCTGAGTCTCCAATGATTGTCGGGCCGCTGTCGGCAATGGACCGCCATGGCCTCCCTGTTGGCTCATGTAGGTCTCAAGCCACAATTCGCTTCTCCTCGGTATAGCAGAACACTGAGCTGCACTTCATTGAGATCAACACACATCTCCTTGCTTCTTCACCACCAAATCATCTCTGCGTACTGCATACTCATCCTGATAAAGCTGACTCGGTAGGTCTCGTCCACTAATTCGTCCCAATTTGGGTGCGGCTCGTGCCGTGAGTAATGTCTCCATATTGAGTGGATTCCCCTGAGGCATCCAGAACTGAGACTAGTGACGATCCCAAGATGACTTGACCTTCATGGGACCTTGTCACCTGGTCCAACTTGGCATTTGGTGCATCTTAAATCCACCATGACAGGTGGCACAGGCCAAGCGGCTTGAATTCATTAGTCTAGGCCAAGCCTTACGAGGATCATTTCTATCATATTCCAAATGTGAATCAGGATCAGAGACATGGACGAGAGGATACATGTGCCGTCTTATCCTGCCTGCCTGCCCATAAAAACAGCCTCACTTCGTCATCTCCCCCTGCCCGAGATTTGATGTTCTTGATCCCAATCTTATCAACAGAATCAGCCCAACAGACCATTTATCCAATCTTGTTCGAGACCTTCACTTCCCCGCAAATTTGAGGTGCATGATCGACGCCTTAGCGGAGCCAGTGCAGTCGACTACCGATGAAACGACGCTATCCTGGCTGCTACTAGTCCAGGAGGCGCAACGACAGGTTTTTGTAGGGTTCTTACACGCAGAGTTTTGGTGAACGTTGGGCTCAAGATTGCCACGCCGCTATCAAGTTAGAATGTCTCAAACGGGCATCCATATCGCCTTGTCGATCGCGGGTGAAGGAGCCTAGCAGCTTACCTGCTGCAGTCGGCCTCCTTTAATCTTCTCATGAGGAGTAGCACTAAGACTTTTCGGATTTATTACCGAAAATTAGCGATATGGCTTTACCAATGAGATATCATCAGTAACCTTCCACCTATTCTTAATTTGAAACATTGCTGAAGGCAAATTGAAGATGACTCCCAGACATTGGATATAGGCCTTTTACGCTACGAAAGTCCGAGTCAAAGGATTGAGTTTAGAGTTGCCGATATTTCCTGGCTCATGACTCTGAGAGAAAGAACGACTCCAATAATGGTAGCATGGTAGGTGAGCTCGATGATGTATTGGGCTTTGGTTCCTGGTTGGCAAATTAGGTGCTTGGCAAATTATCTGGAGACGGTCAAGTCTGTGGGCAAAGATCTCATTGCAAGAGAGGCACAGCATAAACCAAGTTGATGCGCTGAGTTTATGCCATGCTACACAGCTCTGTTATGTACGTAAAAGAAGTTTATATCCAAGAAGCATGTCTGACGTTCGCCATCCCTTAAACACAGTTCTTTCCACCAGGAATAAAAGTACCATCTGAGTTCTCGCAACCGCAAGTGCCATCGTTGGGATCCTTGATGCAAGTAGTACCAACACCAGAAGACTCGCCATTGTTGCTAAAGAACGTTAGCAGTGAACATACGGAAGAGAGAAAAAGGAAACCAGCAAGTCACTTACTTCCAGAAGAAAGTCCAGTAGTCCTCATCGGCAGTCATGTCTCCAGTAGCAGGAGCATCACACTCATAAGCCTCACAGGTGCCGTAGGGAGCACCGTTGTTTTGGTTATACTGGTGATCAACTTTGAAAATAGCAAAGGTCTGCTTGCCAGAGACACGTGTGTTGTAGGCGCACTCCGCGGCCTGGATGGCGTTGGAGGTCTTGGAAGCTGTGTCACTCTGGTTAGCTTAGTTAATCATTGTATGGTAGATGTCTTACGGGAGCATGCTGGGCTCTTGGGGTATTGGCCCTTGGTGTTGCTCTTTGCAGGCTCAAGAGTAGCACTGACAGCGCCAGCAATGGCGAGGAGAGAAGTGAAAGTAGCGAAAGGATACATTCTGAATTTGTCGAGATAGAGCACTAAAATCTTGGCAAGAGGCTTATAACAATATTATAGGGGAAGAAGTCTTAGCTGCGAAGATCCCCCAGTCTTTATACCCAGCTACACGAATCCCTTTGTTTCAAGGAAATTGAAGCAATGTTTCCGAAACTCGTCAGAGTGGAGAGTTTCCCATGATTCTTGCAGTGGAGCGCTTACTCCTTGGATAATTCAAGCAGGGATAGTGGCTCGAGCTTTGGCTCGAGTGTCGTATTTTGCGTGCAAGGATGTTTGTGGCCTCGTAAGCTTTGTTCATGAAACGAATGGTTGACAAATGTTCCGACTGGTGGATTGTGGTCTATACGTGTATTGTGAATTAGCTGAGTACAGGTGGTTCAGCATTGTCATGGTGCATAGTGTTTTGGTTAAGATGGGGGTATGCTGGTGAGCTGCCATTTACTACTGAGCTTTCTTGACTCGATTAGATTATCTTATCTCTTTAACACCTCCAACTTCCGCAACGTTATATCCGAGACCTGTTTACGCGGATCCGGAAACTTTAGGTCGCGGGTAGTGGGCATCAGAACCGGGCGACTTGTATATCCAATCATGATCAGCCATCACTATGGGAATTCAAAGTCAGGTATGTGATAAGATGGAATTTATTAAAAGGTTATAAACTAAGCTAAACTATTCTAAACTTAACTCCCTCCCCAAGCCATCCTACAAATCCTCCACATCCGTAGCGGTATGCGGATGAAACGTCTCAAACTTAAAAATGGCCTTCTTGGTCTCTCCTTTGGGCTCATACAGCACCAGCTCGGGACAATCGTCCCAATCGCCAATAGCACCCGAATCAGTAAAGTAACCATCCTGAAGTGTGCCCGTAACATTGAAGTGATACCCAATTTGATGAAGTCGTTGTCCTGCGCAGCGAAGTGATACGCGAGAACCATGCCGTTGCTCCAGCGCAGCTTGGATATCGGAGAGGTGGTAGAACATGGAATAAGAAGGAATGATGCCAGCGTCGCGCAGCCAGTCATAGGTTGGGAGACGTTTGAAGATTGAAACGGCTTTTTGGAAATAGGGAACTGCCTCTTCGGCTTCTTCGTAGTGGCGGCCGTAGCATTCGCGGTTGAGGCTGCTGAAGCATGTGCCGTGGGAGACCCATTGGTCTTGCCAGAGGTCCTCTTTATCGCCGTCAGCAGACTCCCAGATCTTGTTCATCTCATCAATGGTGCTTTCGGCTCCAGCGTGATACATAATCTGTGTGATGTTTGTGTATGTGCGGTTGGTATCGCAATCGGTTGGGATGGAACCATTGTTATGGATGGGCCAGAGGCCATGAATGGTCCATGAATCTAGACATCCATTGTTAGTCGTGGACGTTTCGTGCGGTTGGGGTCTAAACTTACCAAAAGGCCCAGAAACTGGTCGTGTATCCCAGACTTGCGTCTGCAACAGTCTGGCTGGAGAGAGGTAGCAGCAAGTGTCATCGGCCGAAGCTTCACCGTAGCAAGAACCTCGACGAGTTCCAGCGTAGACATTGGGGGTTCCAGCGAGAGCTACAACGGAAGTAGCAGCTGCAAGAAGGGACAAGATCTGAAATGAACTCATTTTGTTTTCTTCGTTTTTACTCGAATTGAGTTGTGCTTCTTCAAATTTCACAAGTTATCTCAGCTTCCTTTATAATTCTCCTTCTATCAACACACACCCCCTATTCATAATAATGAGATGATTTCCTGGTTCTCCCTCAAGATCATACGACTCAGCTCAACCGCTTGCTGCAGACAAGGCATCATAGAAAAGTAAGCAATGTTGGTTTCGGGCGGCTGATACAAGGCAGATACTGCATTACACTCAGAAGAAGCCAAGAAAGGACGCAGGAACGGTCCAATAAGACTCTGTAACACGTCAGCTAGTACCCGGAAGCGTATCACTGACGAATCAGGTTTTGGTCTTGGAAGTTGAAGGTTTGCGAACGATAGCTGACACGATACCTAATGCGGACTCTTTTGTAGTGATAGGTTCGATATAGTTTTGTAGATCCATACCAGCTGCAAGCTGCCAAGGTTGAGACACGCAGGTCCTAGAGTCGTTTTATTCGTTATTCGTTTTCGTTAAGACGTTTGGTTTCACCATTGAGTGTTCAGCACGCAAGCATCTCGTCAGTTCATTGACTCACTTACGATGACAAGCTCATGTTTGGAATGCGGAAGGGCCCGCGGTACTGCAGGTACGTACTATAGAGTATGGACACTGGGTGGTTGATCGGGTGACGAATACATTTACGCGGTAGGTTTGAACTGCGGCTGAGATTATAGCTATGCGTTGAAAACTTCCAATTCTTCATTCCAAGGATCGTGTTGAAAGAGGGTTTGTCGGAAGATTCAGAGTTTGCCATCTTGGCTGCTAAGAATAGGATGGTTGTTTGCTTGGTGGCCAAGACATTCAAGATCCTATTGCTGAAAACCTGGTAGCAAGTGAGTCAGTTGGATCTCGTAGCCGAAAGCATCTAAGACTTTGCTCCAGAAACTAAAGACTGTTGACGAGTTCGTTCAGAATAATTCATGGGTCATCAAGCTCGTGTACGAGGTCACCTTTACGCATCGAAAAGGCAGAGTAGAATCATAGCAGATCTTTCAACTTTTTAGAAAACCTGTCAGCTTAACCTTGATAGATTTCAGTCGGTTCCCCGGTCATCCGAGCAAACAAGTCCTTTTATCCTGAGAATCTCTGATGATCGGAATGTGATAGTTTGAGTTCCAACCGACCTCGGCTGGGCAACAGCCACGAGGGATAACGGTAGAAATAATCCCGAAGTATTACTAACGAGCCATTTTGACAATACGACGTTACCTTGCCTATATTGGAATATAGATATTTAACTTCCAAGGAAACTTGACTCGTGAAAGAACGGTAATCTTGGCTGCGCAGGGGGAACGATTTAGGCTATTCCAACTCCAATGTGGGGAAGATCAACGTCATGCTTGAGATGCGGCTGGAATGTGGATCCATTGCTCGATCAACCTGGTGTTTGGGGCCGAAAAAAAGGCTTTTATGGCTGCAATGATGATCATCTTTAATTGAGGCTCTTCAACGGTTAACAATCACATCTAACGTGCAATTGGGAGGTTGGAGATAACTTCAGATTGTTGTAGTTTTGACCTCGCTTTATGTTACACCGAGAAAGTCAAGGATCTCACTCCTCCGTTCACTGGCGCGGTTAGTCTAATGAGGGGAAATAAGAATGTCGTCAATCATAAAATAGTTTAAAAATTCATCGGCAATAAACACTGTCTTCTCTTCTCTCTTTTTCCCTTTTCTAAAGGGTTTGCTTTGATTGCTGTCAAAATGCAGCTCCTCAGTGTCCTCGTAGGCATTGCCTGTCTCAGCGCATCATCACTGGCCGCAAACCATCCCAAACCTCCCCAATTTCACAACTCAGCCAACCACCCTGGCGCAGACCCTCATGTGATTTACGACTCTAAAACAGGCCAATACTTTGCCTACTCAACCGAAGGCGCAGATCCAGGAAGTCTCTTCGCCATCTATAGCAGTCCCGACCTGTCAACATGGCACAAGCATCCTGGCGGCGTCCTAAAAGCATGCTACGATGATGACATGAACCGCATTGAAGGCGGCCAAGCTTGTTGGGCACGCGATTGGTACTGGGCTCCTGAGACTTATTACAATGAGAAGACTGGGTGGTACTTTTTCTTCTTTGCTGGACGGTTGACGGAGGATTTGGCCAAGGATTACTTCCGGTACGAGAAGTTTGAGGAGCCGAGTAAGATTGGTGTTGCGGTTTCAAAATCACCAACGGGCCCATTCCGGGAGATCCAGCCAAAGCCAATCGAGTATTATCCATTCGATCCGGACTATCATGATGTCAATCTCATCATGGATGAGAAGCAGATGCGTCCCCCACAGAGTCTCGAGGAGGGTGAAACAGCACCCAAGGGTACTTACATCCCCACCATCGACGTTAACATCTTCTTTGACAAAGATGGAAAGGTCTATCTGTACCTTTCTCGAAATGCTTATCGAAATTGGAACTGGGACAAGAAGTTGGGCAAGTACATCGAAGAATCCAATATCATCATCGTGGAAATGGAGCGAGGATGGTGGGACGATCCTGAAGCTTCTACCATGCCCGAGATCATATCATCCCAAAAGGACATCCACGCCAAAGATGCACCACCTCTTCCCCAAAACATCACTTCTTACAATGGCACTGGCGAGATCGGTTCGCCTCCGCGCAAGGATGGTTGGAAAACCGTTATCTCCTACGGAGCTGACCCCCAAGAGTGGGAGAACTACCATGTCGACGATTATGAGAAGAACAACGGCACTAAGAAGGATCGTCGCTGGGCTGAAGGCAGCACTACAATTACCAGACCTGGAAAGGACGGCAAGCCTGTTTATCTACTTACATACAGCGCCAACAACTATGAAGCCTCCAACTACGGTGTAGGCTTTGCTACGTCCAAGTCTCCCTTCGGACCATTCCGCAAATCCGCAAACAATCCTATCCTCTCGCAGAAGCCTGATGCTGAAATTCCCATCTATTCGACTGGACACGGCAGTATTGTCGCTTCTCCCGCCAAGCATAACAAGAAAGTTGGTGCCCAAGATGTAACCCTCAGGACACCACCAGGTTCAGAGCTCTTCTACGTGCATCATGCGCGAAATAGCACTGAGCGTGATCGATCCATTTACACGACCCGCATGACTCTCGATGAGTCATGTATCTACTTTGGCTCGGACGATGCTATGAGCATGGATCTCACATCTCTTGATCAACCTCTTCCTAAGAATACGTATCCTATTCACATGGACGTTCGAAGCGCCAAGAATAAAGGAGGCTGCCAATTCCACGTCAAGGTGACGTCCAAGCCCCGGGCGGCTTTTGATATTCTTGAAGGAACGAACAGAGTTGTTGCTCTACCTGGAAATAAGATAGCTACTTCAGTCAGGGCTGACGAGCATACGGGATCATTTTCCCTGTCTTTTGGTGGTACTTCTGTCGAACAGTTGGCCTACCAGCGGTTGGGTGTTGACGGAAGTTGGTCCACTGTTGCCAAGAAGAAAGTAAACTGCAGATAATTTGCACAACGCATAGCTTTCCAAAGAATTAGCTATTTTAAGGAACAAATAGGTCAAACTATCAACTACTGAATATATCTACCTACGATATTGCTGGTGACGACATCATGTACAATCAAAGAGGACATAAAGAAAGATTGGCAATGATAAGGTTTGAGTGAAATCGAGGAAGGGCAAGGAGAGTGGGTATACTGAGCTCGGTCCTTGGTCGGTGTAAGAAAGCTTACGGGTTTCCTAATTTATATATCCCGCATTGAACCAACACAGCCCTGTTTCTGTGCTAAGCCTCATAATAGGATCGTGGATGAGCTACATCCCAGCAGGGCATTGATAATAAGTGGTCTCTCCACCGATTCCCGATTACAGATACCATGGTCGAATCACATTGAGCAGGTGAAAAATTAAATATTTATATCATTGATAGAAATGGGTAACTACAAGAAAAGTATATAGCTGAATGCAATCAACTCCGTGCTTTGGTATCCAACATGCAAAAAGATCCCCTTCTATATACACCATAACTCATCCCACCACTAAATAGGCCCTTCTTTCAAGCATTTAAGGTGCCTCGTGCAGACCACCAGTGTAACCTTGCTGAGGATGAATCCACGGCTGACCAGCCATCTCAGCAGGTGCTTGCTGATCAGGAGTCTTGTAATATTCTTGCACAGGTTGGTGTTGAGGTCCAGTAGACATCTCGGCAGGAGGGGCGTAACCTCCAGCCGCGGCAGCAGAACCGGCGCCCTTGCGGAAATGTCGCCAAAGAAGGAATCCAATGCCACCTAGGACAGCGATACCTCCCAATGTCGCACCGACCGCAATACCAACGACGGCACCAGTAGAGATGCCCTTATCTTCAGATGCAGCAGCGTCTGTTGTTGTCTCGGCAGAGGCATCCGTTGTGGTTTCGGTGGCGTCGCCGGTAGGTGTAGGGCTTGGTGCGACGGTCGAGGCTGCGCTCGTGGTCGTTACGTCTTTGGGGACAGTGACGTTGAAAGTCTGGCTGTTCGCAACGATATCGTTTGTGCCGGACTTGAAGAGGGAGAAGTGGAAGACAGCATCCTCGCCGTCTTTGACTTCAGTTGAGAAGCCATTGAAGCTGACCTGCCAGATGAAACTTGTCGATGTCGTGTTTTCTAAACATTGAAGGTTAGTTTACCCTTACCGAGCAGCCACTCGAAGCGCGTACCTTTCAATCCCATGAAGAACTGGGTGCCGCCACCAGCAGAAGGATAGTCCTGCCAGAGAAGAAGATTCGTCATATCCAGATCCGTCTGCCATTCAACGTTCATGCTCTCGTCGACATCGTAAGATGGGTTGTTCTTCCATCCCGAAGTACCAGATCCTCCTGGAGTGATGAAGCTGGTGTCAGCAACCGCTCGGGTGGCGAAAGTGCTCAGAAGAACGGTGAGCGGTAGAAGAGCGTGCATCGTGTCGGTATAGATAGCAGGTATATCTAACGGGATAAGATATTCGCGATCTTCAGGGCGCTGGACTTCGAGGCCGTTTGTTTATCACTCAAAACAACGCTCAAAGGACGGGACAAGAAGAAGGGGAGGAAGAGAGAAAAGTGCACTCTTCCTCTGCCTAAGAAGCAAGTCTACTGTTTCATCGTCTCTCGAGAGCACCCAGCCCCAGCAGGCGAAGATCCCTCTTCATAGTGTGTGTTAGCGTTGAGCTGGTATAATCCATCCAGTGAAACAGCCAAGATATGACTATCAGTCCCGCTTTCTTATGCTAGCTCGGATCCTTTAGAATTATTAATATCACGGGCTGACGGGCTAATGGTGAACGGACACTAATGAGTGAGATGGGAAATTGAAGCTAAGATAGTGGCTGTGGTTATTGGCGAGGAGACGAACAAGTGCTTACATAGGTCTCAGTTTTTAGTAAAAGGCGAGATCCGTAGCAGACTTTTGCCATAAAGCAAACCTGGCAAGCAGGTCATCGACAATGTTGGAAGACGGTAAAAGATCAATTACCGCCTTTGCGATCTACAGGGCTTTTAAAGACTCTAAGCTGAAAAGGGCGGTTTAGGCGCCGACAGCCTCCAGTCAGCCTTAATCAGGGTCAGGGGTTCGCGTTACAGTGGAGTTGGTAGGCGCCGACTACCGGGGCTTGGCTACGGGTAGGGCGTTTTTGACCAGTGACTCGGTTTTGTTGGACGAATCAGGAAAGCTTGACGAGTTTTACCCTACAGTTTCATCAACATTCCAGAGAAATGATTAATAACATGTCGAACCTGTCCAAGACGGACATCGATCGGCATTTCGATATTTGATAGCCTCATCATGAGTGAGATATAGTCAGCAATATGGGATGCTGGGGGTGGCTAGTGTAAGATGTCTGGTTCGAATTGATTAGAAGGGTATGCCCTGCGAATCACAGCTGGGGGCTACGATAGGATAACATGTGAGATCTGATAACGACGTTGGATTTCCATGCAGAGGATCACTACCTGATTCCTTCGCTAAATAGCCTCAAAAAATTCAAATGAACCACCAACTAGAAACTACAGATATCTAAAGTCGAGAATTGATCGGCTTCCCGTCAGCTTGAGAACTATCCTCACCCAAAATCTCACGAACAAGAGCCCTACCAGCAGCTCGTCCAGAGAAAATGCATCCTCCCACAAACGTCCCTTCAAGCGAACTATATCCGTGGACACCACCTCCTCCAAAGCCCGCAACCTCGCCAGCAGCATACAAGCCAGGGAACGGCGTTCCATCGGCCCTCATAACATTGCTGTCCAGATTCGTCTCAATACCACCAAGTGTCTTTCGCGTCAGAAGATTCATCTGCACTGCGATAAGAGGTCCATGAGCCTTGTCGAGAAGGCGATGAGGTGGGGCAACACGGCTGCGTCTGTCGGGCCAGTATGTTCGTGCGTTGTTGATGAGCATTGCTTGGCCGTCTTTGGAGTAAGGGTTGTCCATTTGGCTGTCTCTTGCTTCGACGACCTCTTTGATGGCATCGAATTCGAGCAGGGGACCGTTGCGGGCTTTGGCGAGCTCGTTCATTCCGGCGACTAGGTCTTCTAGATTATCGCGGACGACAAAGTCTTTGCCGTGCTTCTGGAAGTTTTGAACAGGAACGGTGCCCTTCTTGCCGAAGACGCGGGTCAGGAGCATCCAGATGCTCTTCCCTGTGACATCAGGATTCTGCTCTGAGCCTGAGAGGGCGAACTCGCGAGCGATGATGCTTTGATCGAGGATGAACCAGGTGTAGTCGTAGCCTGTGCTGCAGATATACTTGAGTGTTGCGAGGGTATCTGATCCTGGGTAAAGGAAAGGTGGTAGTCGTTTACCAGTTGCGTCCAGCCAGAGAGATGAAGGAGCCGGGAGGACTCGGATACCATGGCCAGGCCAGATGGGATTCCAGTTCTGAAGACCCTCAGTGTAATGCCACATGCGATCGCGGTTGATAACGTGAGCACCAGCAGCCTCTGAAATCCCGATCATGCGCCCGTCAACATGTGCTGGGACACCAACAACGAAAGTCTCTGGCACTTTAGGACCCAATCTGTCGACAGGCCATGCTTCCTTGACAGCTTCGACGTTTCCTCCAATACCACCCGAAGAGACGACAACTGCTGAGCCGTAAATTTCAAACTTGTCTTTCTCGATGCGTGAAGATTTGATACCACGGGCAGCATCATCATCTTCCAGAATGCGACCTCTGACTCCAACAGCTCGGCCTGAATCATCGACGATCAATTCATCAACGGCGTGTCTGAACTTGAACGTCACGATGCCCTTCTCAGCAGCTTTTTTGACAGGATCAGCGAAGACCCTAACAACTTCCGGCCCCGTTCCCCAGCTAACATGGAATCTAGGAACAGAATTTCCATGTCCAGTGGCACTCCCATCTCCTCTTTCTGCCCAACCAACATTATACAAAAAGCCTAGTCCTCTCGCTTTAACATAATCCTCCATTTCATCAGTAGCAAAGTCCACGAACGCCTTGGCCCACTTCCTGGGCCAATGGTCCTCTTCTTCACGATCAAACCTAGCGGATCCAAACCAATCTCTCATTGCCAACTCACGAGAATCTTTGATTCCCATTCGTCTTTGGTATGAGGAATCGACCATAAATACACCTCCAAGAGACCAGAAGGCCTGGCCGCCGAGGTTTTGTTCATTTTCTTGGTCGATGAGAAGAACTGGGATTTTACGCTCTGCAAGCTCAAAGGCTGCGACGAGGCCAGCTAGACCTGCGCCGACGATAATAACTGGCTTTGTTTCTGAAGACATGATATTTTGGAGATGGTGAAAGATGTAAGACAGAAAAGATGGGCCGAGGATGTCAGTGGAATGTCATGAGACGCGGGGTTGGATTTAAACGGGCTGAATTGGTTTAAGTTCGCCTCCCGGGGCCGCGGTCCGCGGATTGGCGCCAAGACAGGGATGCCAGGCCTCTGACTTGGAGTATGATCAAGCAATTGAGGGTCGGATGTCTCTATATAGACTTCTTGATAGAAGCATTCGTCATGGGAGAATAGGGTTTCGGTAGTTGGTGAAACGACTGTCAAAAGGTTGATGCACAATTACCTACGTTACTTCCATGCACATTTCTCAAGTATAATGGTTCTCATACTATTGCAGGATATCTAAATCAAACAACTAAACGCCAACCGGAGCACTCCAAAATCAAACATGGTATTCGTGTATAATCTCGTTCAGATTCCAATATCCGGCTTCTTCGCCTGCTCTATCTTGACCTGCTTTTCTTCCTCAGACAGCTTCTCGTACTCGGCAACATTCTCATCCCATAATCTCACACACTCGACATTCCAATTGCAATCCTCAACCTGTCCGTATGCTGGATGGCTATAGCGAGGATGCTTGCTTGGCCAATTGGAGGCGTGGTAGTGATGCTTCACCAAAGCACCGCGGGAATCATGGTTTCCAGAGTCAGAGTGACCTTGTCCTGCGCAGAAAGCTTCGACATTGAGAACAAGAACTCGACCGACGACTTTAGATTCGTCAATGCTGTGGAAGAGATCCCATGTGACCTTTCCACCGCGGTGGTTCTGCCTCATTTGCTCTAGCAATGCGTGGGTGAAGGCTGAGGGACCAGTGCCGCTGATGACTTGGTCGAAGGTGAGCTCGATGTCTCCCAAAGCAACTTTTTGCTTCTTCGACTCTTCCTTTAACCAAGCCATGATGTGCTCGATAAGATGCAACATGACGGGCTGGTGAGGTTTGGCGATGATGGTCCATTGGCAGAAGGACTTTGACTTCTTGCCCAGGATTGGATGATTGCTGAACTCGGGCTGGTCGATCTCGACACCAACAATCAAGTCAATGTCTCTCTCATCATATCTCTCGGGAATAAAACGATGCACTGGCTTCAATGCCTCAACATCGATATCCGCGTAGACACCACCCTGAGCATACATAATCATATATCTCAACAAATCAGCCTTGATGATATGCAAGTTGATACTCTTGTAGAACTTGACAATATCAGGCCTATTTATCGGACTTCCCGCCCCAAAATGCTCTTCCACAAACGCAAGCTCATTATCATCCGTCAAAACCTCGTATCGCATACCCGGGTTCTTGTTAACCCATGTCCTGGATGTGAGCAAGTCACGATCCTCAAAGTTGAGCGGATCGACCTTCCACGTCTGCCAGATCTTCTGCGGAAACGTGCTGAAGCGCGTTCTAGTTACGAGCGGTGCTTTTTCTGTTCGGAAGGCCGTGAGTGGGCTGGGTATGGAGTAGAAGATGTCGAAGTTGAGGATGATGAAGAGGAGGAGCACGCAGCAGATGTAGAGGGGAAGGCATCTCTGCATTTGGGCGGGGACTCTGTTTCGAAACTTGGCGGTTGAAGCTGCCAGCCGTGGGGAGCCTAGAGGAGAACCCATTTTGATATGGGTAACGGAATCGGATTTGTTGGTCACAGTCCACTCGGCAGTGGATGGAGGAGGAATACGTAGGCTCGATGGGATATTTCGTCGAGAGCCACTCTCCATGACAGAAAGTAATTCACACAAGAGAGCTTCTGAGGAGAGAAGAAAATGCACAATGGAGCTGAAGTAGAACAAATCTTGGCTAAACGCAACTTCTTAGAAACCCTGACCAGACAGCCAATCCTTTCCCGCATATGAAGAGCTTTCCTTATCAATGCTTGTCACTGTTCCCATGTGATGTGACTGTTGGACTCGAAATGTACCGCAGCAGGGGATGGCTGTTAGCTCGAGTTGACAACTTCCAAGAAGGGCATGTCCTCCGGGCGTTGCACATCGTGGAGGGTGAGCACGTATGGGGTAATGGCGAGAGACTACGAGGATTATTGTGCCGTAAGGAAGAGAGAACCCACTGAGTCTGGACAGGGTTCGTGATGCGGCACATGGCGGTGGTGAGATTGCAGTGAGGATAGAAGTGCACGTGTGTAGAAGCTTTAATTGGTAACTCATAATTACTGTGGCTTTTGTTGTGCCTTGCAGAAACGTCACTAAAGAATATCCTTCACACCCATTTCTCAAGAGTAAAACGGTTATCTTGGCTTGTGATCCCTCGGATATAATCAACCCCCTGCACTTGATCCAGTTGATCCCCGCACTGGCACGAACAAGCTTTTAGCCAACCCCAGACTTGCCAGCCAATACGAATCGAGAGAATTGGTTCAATTACTGCCGACTTTCCCGTGTTCAGTGGATGCTTTTACGGTAGGATTCTAGTTATGGACCCTTCCAAGGTTGCCAATTTGACCTATCCCATTTTCATAATCACGCCAGTACTACAGTTCCATCGAGATTTCCCTCATGCCGCAATAAGATCATCATGTTCTGGTTAGCTGTATACTGCAGTTCAAAAGTCCGTGGGTCTTGGCTCATGAACCCTGCTTCCAACATGCATCGTCCCCTCGTCACTTTTTCCCACATGCTTGTCTTGTTGATTCTTGTCCTCGGCTTTTGACCTTCTGCATTTCTTCAAGTTGCATACGGCACTGCAAATGAGTGTCTTGTCTAGACTACTTTCCATCAATCATACATCTTCAACTTCATCCATCAATTCTCTCATTCAAGTGCTGAGTGTGTCAGTGGCTGCTCACAATGTCTCCTCGAACAAGTGGTCTACTTGACAGCGATGACTGGGATGAAGTCAAATCCGACTCCTCCTCTTCAGAATGGTCCATCAGCAAAACATATTCCTCATACTGGAAACCAGCCCAGACAGGCAGCAAGATAAAACAAGCCCTCAACAGCGTTCAAAACTTCATACGCGCAAGATCAAAACCTCCATTGGAAAACCTTCGCCCAACAGCCTATTTGGACGGTCTTCGTGGTTTTGCAGCCCTCTTAGTTTATATCCACCATCACCAGTTATGGGCACACGGCATCGTTGATCAAGATGGCCTCTTTGAGAACGCTTTTGGGTATGGGGGAAAATACTACTTTGCCACATTCCCTGGTATACGGCACTTCTTTTCAGGCGGCCATTTTGCCGTGTCAACCTTTTTCGTCATCTCGGGCTATGTGCTATCGCTCAAGCCGATGAGTCTAATCCAAGCGGGAGAGTACATCCAACTAGGCGATGTTCTTGCCTCATCCTTCTTCCGTCGTTGGATCCGCTTGTTTCTCCCACTCATCCTCACTATGATCATCTACATCACATATCTACACATCTTTGGTGTGTGGACGCGTATCATGACCAAGCAGAAGTGCTGGTATGATGAGATGTGGGTGTTTTACTACGAGTTCAAGAACTTCAGTTTCGTCTTCAAAGAAGGTGGCGAGCCATGGTTGACATACAACAAACACTTGTGGTCTATACCTATTGAGTTCAAAGGCTCAGTCGTTGTCTTCACAGCTCAGATGGCGTTCTCCCGATGTTCGAAAAACGCTCGTCTGTGGTGTGAGCTTGGACTCATCTTTTACTTCATGTACATCGCTGACGGATCTTTCTACGCCATGTTCATGTCCGGTATGCTTCTATGCGACTTGGATCTTCTTGCAAACAAGGGTGATCTTCCTCGATGGATGGCACGTCTTGAATCAGTCAAAGAGTTCATCTTTTACCATTTATTGGTCTTCAGCCTCTTTTTGGGCGGCGTGCCTTCCCAGAACCGAAATCTGGAGCAACTCGCCAAAAACAGAGGCTTCTACTACCTTTCGTGGTTCAAGCCGCAAGCTGTTTTTGATTACAAATGGTTTTATCTCTTCTACGCTGCTGTCTTTCTGGTAGCTTCTATCCCTCGAATCTTCTGGCTCAAGAGCTTCTTCGAGACGAGGTTTTGCCAACACCTCGGCCATATTTCCTTCGCCTTATATCTCGTCCATGGTCCCGTTCTGTGGGTTGTTGGCGAGAGATTATATATGGCAGCAGGATGGCAAAATGAAGACATGATGAAGAACATTCCTCACTGGGCGAACAAACTGCCCTTGTCAACTTCTGGACCTAAAGGGTTCGAGATGGCGTTTCTGGTTCCTCAGTTGATTCTCGTTCCTTTGACATTTGGACTAGCTCATGTGATTACTCGGTTTATTGACACACCCAGTGTCAAGTTTGCAGCTTGGTTCTATAGGAAGGCTTTGGGTGATCCAATTAGCAAGCAGGCGAGAGCTTAATACGGATAGTATAATGATGTTGATGCAGAACAATTCAAGCTTAATTTTGGTAACATTTGTGCCTTGGTCTTGCATTCCCGTGTCTGGCTGCTCAGCTGCTTACTTACAGCTGAACGGAATCGATCTTGACATCTTGATTTGGATCTCTAATCTCAGAATCATGTCACATGCTCTGAGTCCAGAAACAGCGGCAACTGTACAACGTTTCTCTCACTCGTATTCGTCCGAATCGTCCAAAGTCCCAACCTCTCTCCTACGCCGCAAAAAGCTACTCTACCCCAATTAAGATCTGCAACCCTCCCAAAGTTGCCCCTGTTCAGGAACATGCGCCGTTGACCAACATTAACTAGCGGCAAACCCCGCAGGACTAACTAAACCTGACCAGACAAGAAAAAGCCTCGGCATGCATATGATTCTTGTGTCGACGTCGAATCGAATGTCACAATTTCAACCTGCCAAGGCAGCTCTCATTGATTTCGAGGGATTGCTTGGCTGAAAGCTTAATGGATCAAGTGAGATATTGCCAGTAATTGGTTCAGTCAGTTGATCAGTGATATTTTCCCCGCGATTACAGCTTACCATTAACTCCACGTGAATTGATCCCATCTCAGCTTCAATTCTCCTCGGCTAAAGGATTCTCTCTCAATCTTATGTCCCCTGCTCGTTGTTCGGAGTGTGGCTCAAATAAGGAATAGTCAATTATAATGCGCAGATAGCGATATGGTCCAAACCATCGAACAGACTTCGTTCAGTGGCACCTCGACCTCGTCATACTTGGTTCCGATATTCTCTTGTTTCTGTATGCGTTGCATCTGCAGGTTCCCATTTTCAAGATGCTCATCCGAGACTCGCGAAAACTGGTTCTTTTTCTTGTTCCGGTCTGTCTCCTCATTATCTTTGCTCTGAAACTCTATCTTGGCCCCGTTGGCTTTCCATCTCATGTTCAAGAATGGATTCCTTCACAGCTCAAGAAGTCTTCCAAAGACAAGCAAGAACCTCTAGATATCGAGGAGTCGGCACCTACGTTAAGTCCCCAACCAACACCTGAGGTCCAACCAGACAACAATCAGTTTGGAGAAGGCATCATCCCGAAGGATATAAGCGCAACACACAATGAAATCTTCTCGCTTTATACAAAAGACAAGAAGTTCTTTGAGATAAAACTCGGAGACTTTACAGCTCTCAACCCAAATATCATTCCCCATCCAACCCTCGACAACACATGGATCGTCGTGGCGCAATGGCTACAAGAAGGCGGCAACACACTATGGTTCGCAGAGCTTGTCTGCGACGCTGCGTTCAAAGATGATACCCTTACCTGTCTCCACACACCAGTAACTCTTCCAGTCACTTCAACGGTGGGAGGAAACAATTGTAATGGGGAGATGGCGTATCTTCATATGAGTTTGGGTCCTCATGATGCACGCGTCTTCTACGGTCCTGAGAAGCCCTACACAACATACGGATCGACCTCGTTCTTTACTTGTATTGGTCAGTTCGTGCAAGACTTCCGCACATTGGTCAACTGGCGAGGCGACATGGCCAATTTGAGTGAGTTCAGACTCGGCACCGAGCTTCAGCGACCCGCGCCATGGCATACAATGGAGAAGAACTTCTTCCTGTTCTGGGACACCAGCGGCAACATGTACACCCATTATGATATTACTCCTAAAAGAGTATTTTCTCAAATCAACCCTGATGGCTCAGCCGGTCCTGATCTAGCACCTGCTGCACTAGGTGATGAGCAGTGTCTGGCCAAGTATCTGCCCAAACTCACCTCTAATCTCGAATCCATCCACCAAGCGACCAACTCCCTTTTGCTCACCATGTGTCGTCGTGACGAACCCATGTGTGTTCCCAACGACGAAAACACTTTTGTCATGGCGATCTTCCAGCACAAATCATACTTCAACTACCACAGCGTCTATGAGCCCTATGTCATGCTTTTCAAGCAACGTGCTCCTTTCGAAATTCACGCGATATCCCAGAAACCGATCTGGATTCATGGCAGAAAGCAATATCCTGAGAAATCGACTTCGGATATGTTTTATGTTACATCGATAAGCTGGAAGAGCAAAGAGCAGAAATATCATGGATTTATTGGTGATGAAATGTTTCTGGGTTTTGGGGTTGAGGATGTGAAGACGGGTGGCATAGTTATCGGAGCTGAGGATTTGGTCAAAGATATGGGACTGTGCTTTGAAGGCTAGATAGATGTAGATTTTTGAGGTTACAGATTTCCTGTAAGTGCCGTCTAATGATAATGAGTTCTAAGAACATATGTTTCACTTGTGGCTTCGAAAGTATATTGTGTAGGCGGGTTTAAAAAGAAGAAGGCAAAGGCATACCTTTGACTACAGACGAACTCCAAAATTGTCATTCGATTATAACAACAAAAAGAATCGATTTCTGTAGGCTTATGACTTGAGTGTAGTAAGGTCAACAAGAAATTCGTTGAGATTAGCCTATCCTGAACCGTACAACACCTTTCCCTACGCTGTTCCGAATCAAAACATACCACCCCGATAGGATTAGAGACTGGATAGCCCAGAGTAAATGGTTACCTGAGTTGTGGGTACGCCGAGAGAACATTCTGCCCTCCAGTATGGAGAAACAGAACATTATCACCATCCAATCCTCCCTTGTCAATAATATCAAGCAATCCTGTGAATGCCTTACCCGTATACACAGGATCAGTCAAGATTCCCTCCATTCTGGCCAGCTTCTTCATCGAATCGGCCGTTGAGTCATTAAGCTTCCCATATCCTTCCCCCAAGTAAGATGTGTGAACTTCAAAGTCATCTGCAGTGATATCATCCACAGAAACTCCTATCCTCGATGCGGTGGTCCTGGCTATCTGGAGCACCAGATTCTTGACATCCTGCTCGGCCTCACGCATGACTGAAATTCCGATGAGCCGTTTCTTGGAACCTGGCATTTTCTGCTTTTGTGCAAGCTTGAGTCCTGCAAGTATACCTCCTAGGGTTGAGCAGGATCCGGCAACGAGGGTGATGGCATCAAAGGTTACATCGAGTTTCGTTTCTTGCTCCAGAAGATCAAACACCCATCGAGCATAGCCTAAGCCTCCAAGGGGATGAGAACTAGCACCAGGCGGAATGAAATATGGCTTTCTCTCGCGGCGTTTGAGAGTTTCCATGACAGTAGATTCAGAGGTGTCTGCAGGGAAGGTCTCGGCACCGAGGATATCGTTGGCTTGAATGTTACCGAGATATCTATACTCCTTGTCGTCGGAAGCCACTCGATCTTCAGGATAGAGAGCAACCTTTTGGAACAGTCAATTCAAGTTCATCGTGACAGAATACCTCAAACCTACTTCAAAGCCAAGTCGAGCTGCAGCAGCAGAAGTCTGACACATATGATTCGATTGGATGCCGCCTGTGGTGACAATGGTGTCTGCTCCTTGTGCCAGAGCATCTGCCAGCACATATTCAAGTTTGCGGACTTTGTTTCCAGAGAAAGCAAGACCAGAATTGCGGTCTTCTCGAGCTATCCATAGCTTAACCTTGCTGTTATAAGATTCTGTGATACGGGATAGCGGTTCGATGTCTGTAGGACGATCGAATGTCAATTGTATACGATCGATCTCCCTGAAAGGCGATGGGAGGTTGACCATGGTGACGATGCCAACAGCACAGGTAGTTCAGTTTGAAAAAGTGGAATTCGAAATGTGCAACCTCGAGCAGTTCGAGTTTAAAGCGTACTGAGGTAAGAATTGTAACACATCGTCTGCCAAAATACCAACAAAGATTTACCCTAACTACCAATTATGAAGGGCGTCAGATTGACATTTCTGTATTATTAAGCACAACGAGCCCAGCTGCAGCAACCTGTGAAAGAGCATCACGGTTCTTAAGGCACAATGACGTAATGCAGGTAAGCGGTGTTTGATGCACCTTGGCGAAAAGAAAGAGCAATCTTTGGCATTACGAACAATGGAAAGAACGAATGGCATAAAAGATTAGATCCACCGATTGGAGAGACAAAAAGAAAAAAACAACTCCAAACATCCACTATTAATGATCGAAGCCAATTCTTTCAACCTTAACCGTCGTCTCGTTTGTCTACATATGCGCAATGAGGAAGCACAGATCCTCCTTTCGGATAAGCTTAAATGTCAATTGCTCAGTCAACACCTGCTCGCTGTTAAATACCCTTTTCGGTAACCCACAGAGAACGTTTCGATGGATGTCTTCCACATTCACCATCGGCTTCCAGCCAATAGGAGCATTGTATACTACGCTAATGTTTGGTTCACCGATTAAGCCTAGACCCACGCGGATCAATTTCGAGCTTGATGACTGTTTGGCACGACATTCCCTCGGAAATTAAGACTTCGAACCGGGATATCAAGACTTAAAATCGGAACATGGGATTGCAGATGCAGAGGGTAAAGAGTCACAGCGGAGGAATGGGATTTTCGGAATCCGTGGCTGCCAAGATTTCCGGTCTCGTTTGGATCTATCTACGTCGATTCTTCAAGCCGAGCCCCATTTCTCAAGAAGCGAAGTACAGGACGGCAAGAATTGCTTCACTCGGTTTAGCTGACGAGGGTATGATGGTTCTTGGCATCCCCATATGGCTCTGGTCAAGTCAATTGCGCATTTCCGAAACCTATGCTGTGCTGGTGACCCAGCATTATAAAAGACCAATATGGTGTCGATGTCCTTTTGTGCCACTTTCTGAGGGCACTACTGGTCATGATTTGAGCCTCTTGCGGTTTGAGTTTGAGTACGCAGACTTATAACGAATACTTCTCTTATTAGAATTTTCTCAAACCCGAATTCAACCTTCGACCATCACTCCACGCAACACTTTGCAGCTTTGGGTTCCCTTGCGCCTGGCAGCCTACCATGTCGCCCAAGGAATTACCGCCAATCATGGAGGATCATATCTCTGGGCAGTCCAACAAGCCTTTGCCGCGTCCAGCACATGCTCTTTCCGCGCAGACCGTCATCCAAGAGCTCAGCACCAACCCAGACACTGGATTGACCGCTGCTGAGGCGTCTCGAAGGCTTGTCGAGTATGGCGCCAATGACCTTGGCGAGGAAGAGGGTATCAAACCCATCAAAATCTTCATTGCTCAGATTTGCAATTGCATGACCTTGGTAAGATGGAACGGTGTGGTGTGGATGGCGTCGACTAACTTCTATAGGTGTTGATCCTTGCTTTGGCCGCCAGTTTCGGCATCAAAGCTTGGATAGAAGGCGGTGCCCTAGGTATTATCATCCTCCTCAATATCATAATCGGCTTTGTCCAAGACCTTCAAGCGGCTCGAACAGTACACTCTTTAAAGTCACTCAGTCAACCTACAGCGAACGTCTTCCGAGATCGACAGACCATCACGGTTCAAACCAGCGAAATTGTACCTGGCGATATCGTAAACCTCAAGATGGGCGACTCTGTGCCTGCTGATATTAGACTTGTTGAGGTTTCCAACTTCGAATCCAACGAGGCTTCACTCACGGGAGAATCAATGCCTGTGAGGAAGAACCCAGCGATGGCATTCGATGACGATACTGGGCCTGGTGATCGGCTCAATGTCTGCTACAGTTCCACCACTGTGACAAAAGGTCGTGGAAAGGGCGTTGTATTTGCGACTGGGTCTTACACCGAGATTGGAGTAATCGCAGCTGCAATCAAGGGCACTGGACGGAAGAAACGAGAGGTCAAAAAAGACGAGAACGGCAGAAGTTCATTCGGCGCTTATGCTACCAAATGGCTTTTAACAACCTCCGATATCATTGGCGAGTTTCTCGGCCTCAACGTTGGAACTCCGCTGCAACGAAAGCTGTCCAAGCTATTCCTTTACGTTTTCGCCTTTGCTGTCCTGTGCGCTATCATTGTCTTGGCAGCCAATAAATTCGACCCACGAAAGGATGTCATCATTTATGCTGTTGCAACAGCCGTGGGAACCCTCCCAGTTTCCTTGATCCTAGTGTTGACTATTACTATGGCTGCCGGAACCAAACAGATGGCGGATCGAAAGGTTGTCGTCAGCAATATGCAGAGTTTGGAGGCTCTTGGTGGAGTTACCAGTAAGTATCAATCCACGAACCTTCTGTGATTCTGGCTAATATTGGATTAGATATCTGCTCTGACAAGACCGGTACTCTTACTCAAGGAAAGATGGTTGTTCGAATGGCCTGGGTTCCGGGACAAGGGACGTACTCTGTCGCTTCTACGAACGAACCTTATAATCCTACTGTCGGCGACATTAATTGCACTCCCGTCCAACCCTCGGAACTGCCTGCTCCCGGAGGGGAGTCAAAATCTCACTCAATCGACTCCTTGGAAGAGGCCAAAGCCAGCAAAAGCCTCGAGCACTATCTGAACATAGCCTCTCTCGCCAATGTGGCTGTCGTGGAGAAAGGTAGCAAGGACGGCGGCCCTGAGGAATGGCAAGTGCAAGGTGATCCAACAGAAATTGCTATTCAGGTCTTTGTGACTCGCTTCAACTGGAATCGCATGTCTCTTTTATCTGGTCCTGATCCGCGATGGAAGCAGCTCGCCGAGTTCCCGTTCGACTCGGATGTCAAGAAGATGTCGGTCATCTTCCAAGATACAGCTACCGATGAGAAACACATCTTCACTAAGGGTGCAGTTGAACGTGTCCTTAGTAGCTGCGTATCTATGGACGTCTCTGGAGAAATTGTGTCACTTGATAACGCAGCTCATGAGTCTATTCTGCAAAATATGGAAGCATTTGCTCGCCTCGGCCTTCGCGTCCTCGCTCTTGCCAGCCGGTCACCTGTCACCAACCTACCTGAGGACCTATCTTCCGCGATGAACCGGGCCGATTTCGAGAAAGATCTTGTTTTCCGAGGTCTCATCGGTATCTACGATCCTCCCCGTCCCGAAACCCGTGGTAGTGTTCAAAAATGCCAGAAAGCCGGCATTATCGTGCACATGCTCACCGGTGATCATCCTGAAACTGCTCGGGCCATCGCTGCCGATGTTTGTATCATTCCTTCGCCCGAAAGGATGCAGATGATACGCGCCGATGTCGCCGATGCTATGGTCATGGCAGCTCATGATTTCGATCATCTCTCCGACGCTGATCTTGATGCTTTGCCCGAGCTACCTCGTGTTGTCGCTCGTTGCTCACCTACGACAAAAGTTCGTATGATCGAAGCTTTGCACCGACGTGGTGCCTATGTTGCTATGACCGGCGATGGTGTAAACGACAGCCCTAGCTTGAAGCGCGCAGACGTTGGTATCGCAATGGGTCTCAATGGGTCAGATGTCGCCAAAGACTCCGCTGATATTATTCTGTCGGACGACAACTTTGCTTCCATTCTCAATGCAGTCGAGGAAGGACGTCGAATCTTCGATAATGTTCAAAAATTCATTCTTCATGTGCTCGCAGCCAATGTCGCATTTGTTATCTCTCTTCTTGCTGGGCTGGCATTCAAGGATGAAAGTGGAGTATCTGTCTTTCTTATGACTCCTGTGGAAATAATCTGGATGTTACTTGTCGCTGGAGCTTTTACGGAGACTGGTCTTGGATTTGAGCAAGCTAGTCCGGACATTCTCCGCCGGCCACCTCAGAGTGTAAGTCGCCCCCATGGACCATTTTGATAATCAAGCTAATCAAAGACACAGCTCAAATATGGCGTTTTCACTCCCGAGTTCCTTTTTGACCTTGGAGCCTACGGTGTCATGATGCTGATCAGTATTCTCGGCTCCTCTGTCATCATCCTCTTCGGTTTCAACAATCAAGGTCTCGGCCACGATTGCAACAGCACATACTCCGAATCCTGCGAAACGGTCTTCTCGGCCCGGTCGACAGCTTTCACAGTCATGACTTGGGACTTCCTTCTCTTCGCTTGGCAATTAGTTGATTTTCGCCGTTCTTTCTTTGCAGAAATCTTTGAAGACGGCGGTAGTTTCAAGGCCTGGACAAGACGACTCTGGAAAAACCCTTTCCTGTTCTGGTCTGTCACTCTCAGCTTTGTTCTTATCCCACCTACGTTGTATATTCCTGTGATCAACCGTGTGGTATTCATGCACAGCCCTATCGATTGGGAGTGGGCTGTTGTGTTTATCGCTGTTGGTATTTTCTTTGCTGGGGCCGAGTTGTACAAGTGGGCGAAGAGAGTTTACTTCCGTCGAACGGTTCCAAAGGAATTCAGGAAGGAAATCACTGACGTTGAGCAATTTGTGTTTGGGAGATATATGTATGATTCTGGGACCAATAGCGACTCGGGTTGCAATGGTGACCAGAAATGTTAGTCATTCAGGGTAGGGCGACTTTAACAGCATAGCGGAGATACAGCTCTTGGTAGAATCCCAATGAGCGTCGGGACTTTCTTTGTTTTTTAGACTTTTTATTCCAGATTTTGGAGATACCAGATTCGCAAGGGTGAACTCAATTAATTAACGATTCCGATCACATGAACAATTTCGCTCCAGCAAGCTCGTATAAACCGCGACCATTGACGGGTCTGTGAATTTTGGTCTGGAAACAGGTGTATATATATCCAATCACGAGCCGGTACATCTGGGACAATAAAACTGGCAAGGAGGAACCACCAACCTGACAATGGAATATTGAAACAGTAAAGAGTCTAAAACCCCAGCTCGTCAACGTTCTGCATTATTTCAGTTACGTATCGACATCCATTCATACGCTGGGGTTGGTACCAAAGACAAAGAATGTACCGCCACTTAGCTTCATTGGGTAGGTCATCATTTAGTGTTCCAGATCTTTTTCGCGGTTATGCCTGGACAAGTCTCCGCTTAAGCCGAGATTGAAGCCTTGACAATCAGGCATCAACTCCTCAATCTCAGTTCCTCGACATTCCGTAGCCTGGGATTGCGAGTATGGAAAGTCAACCAAACATCTTACAAACCGAGAGCCAGGATTACAAGATCAACAAAAGTATACCCATTTTGGCCAACAAGACTCTGCGCATGAACAACAACTGTTTTTTGACTTGATACACGCTCTCTTGCATAATTCCGAATCGCCTCCGAACCTTAGTTGCCTTAATAAGCACAGGGGAGCAAGGTCTCAATTGAAACTCGCATCTCATCTCATATATCCGATGTCATCTTCACCCCCCGACACCGAAACTATCACTGCTAGTAACGCCCCTCTGGCTAAGAAAGCCTGCCATAGTTGTCGTCGGGCTCGACTACGCTGCGACAAGTCTATTCCTCATTGCACCAAATGCGTTTCTAGGGGGGTTGAGTGCTTAGGCTATGGCCGTCTGTTCCTATGGACCGGCTCAGTTGCCACGCGAGGGAAGCTAGCCGGACAAAGCTCCAGTGCTTCTGTGTGTCGTCTACCGAAGCAAGGTGAAGCAGAAGTCACGGAGATATCTCCCGATATGCAAACAGACTCTCTCGATACACCAACTTTCGAATCCGGTGCATGGAGTTTAGCGTCACCTCAAGAAAATCAACTCGTCCTTCAAGATAAATCGCAACCATGGTCTCCTCCTTCACCCCCATCACCAACCTCATCAGGCTCACCATGGACATTGGTTGATCCTTTGTTTCAAGATATGACGCATTCGCAACGGTGGTATTTGAATTATTGTATGACTTCACTTGAGACATCGGTCTTTTAGCATGCTAACCCTTAACTCAGTTTCAAATCGAGTCAGCCTGGATCTTGTCGGTGATGAACAAACCAAAAGCAACAGAAATCCATATCTTAACCTTTTACAACTCACAAATGAACATGCCTTCTTACAACAAATCATTATTGCAGTATCTGCGGCTCACATGTGTAATTTGTCAAGACCCTGGCTAGGTCCCGACTCATATACAAGAAAAGAGGCACCGAAGAAATTGCTTATGGACGCTCTCGTTGCCAAACAAAAAGGATTACAAATGATGCCCGAAGCACTTCGCAATATTGACACTATTGGAGCCGATGTGATCCTTGCTACTGTCTTGTTTCTTATTAACTCGGAGCTTATCGAATCGGGTTGGCAGAGTTGGCGGCCTCACCTTGAGGGTGCGAAGAAGCTTTTGAATATGATGGAGCCATATGCCAGCTTCGACACAACATTGCGAGACTATATAGTAGCAGACTGCTATGTGTAAGTGGAGAGTATTCGGATTTATGGTAGACTAGTGGCTGACTATTTCCATCATAGATATTGCACTCTGAGTTTATCCTTCAACCCGTCCACACCAGGCACGCAAGCGGCGTCTTTTGCTCCAAGTCAAGTGAACTCGACACTTTCCAGGACAAACAATTCATTCTTCTGTTGTCCTCCCGAGGTTCTCGATATTCTCCGGGAAACGGCACAGCTACTACATACTGAATCACAGGGGAGCGTCTCTGGCCAAGAAGCTCTGGTTGAATTCACCAACCTGCTAGATCGTGCACAACGTCTAGACGTGCTCCAATGGGCAAAGGACAGAGTGCCTGATTCAAACGAAGTAGCTCTCTGGAGCAGTTGCCGTACTGGTTCCGCGCACAGACTGGCAACGTGCCTCTACATCATCCAGTCATCCCCTGCGTTGCGCACCAGGATGCCGGATCAAGTTTGCAAAAGTCTCATCCAGGATCTTTACGAGACGCTCCTACCGTTGCCTGACGAGGATCCAAACTTCAAAGCCACAGGATGGCCCACCTTTATTTATGGAACGACGGCAACGACTCCGGAGTCCCGCGCCTGGGTCATGGATCGATTGAAGATGGTAGCAGCAATATGTCCTTGGGGATTTCTATATTCTGCGATCGATACACTGCAGATCTTATGGAAGAACCAAACTCAAGATGACGGGTATATGAACTGGGTGAAGAAGCTCAAAGATTTGAATGTGGACTTTTTGATGGTCTAAATTTGGTTGAGATGGGATCATGGGAAAACAGGACATTTTTGATACCACAGCGATATTTGACGAAGAATACGAAGTAAGATATAAGCTCACACATAACAAACTTCTGGAATTAAGATTCTTTCCAAAGACGTCAGGATCATGATACTTTCCTTCAGTACCAGTTCGTTGGGCTGCGATAATCCTGGCCCTTGACCTGGGGCTGGAAGGCTTTGACCATGCGACATTTTACATCCTTCTGTGCGCTAATTAAACGACACAATAATCGCATCATGAACACTTTTCTTACCTGCGGACAACAGTAGAGGAAATAACTTGGATTAAGGGGGTTCAAAGTTGAATGTGGTAATTCGATGGCGTTGATATTGCTGTACAGCCGTTTTTGGGTTTATTCTCGGATCGTGATGATTGGGTGACTAAGCTACCAGCTAACCCTGTCTGTCAATGGCAGCGCATCGAAACATTCCTCGCGACATCAACGCGGCGAAACAAGTCTCAATATCTCCCTCTTGCCTGTCAAAGTCTAAGCAACGATGCAGCATAACAGGATTTGCCTAGTCTAATAGCGGAGAGGCCGTTATCAACTGTTAAAATCGCCCCAAGGATCATTGATCGTCCAATGTCCATGCACGCGACCTTATCTCCCACAACGGAAGTGGTGTGCCGTCTTTCACACCTTCACCCGCAAGACCCGTCCACCATGACATCAACAGCTTAAACCCGTACAAACGTACCACAGTTTTAAGACGCTCTGCCTTTTGGGGGATCGCTCCGTTGTCCCCATTGCGGCCCGACAAGGGTTTCGTTCTCAAACCTGAGTGGGGGCTATTAGAGAAAAGGTCATCTAATATGGAGATCGCGGGCGTGGTTGGGTGATGGTAGTATAAGAGGGAAAACCCTTCCCCTCCCCCCTCCGCTACTGCTGTTACTCTGGTCTACAGACTCTTTAGCATATTGGACAATGTCTTGCTGACTCTCGATCGATATCCTACATACCCATACCTATCCTCCCTAACGCGAGTGAATGCGGCTCCGAGGAGCCGTTTGCCCTAGGACGATAAATACAAAACTCCACCTACATCCACCACTGCAAATCGACGCGGATGGCCGTCCCGTCTGCTCGCGATCTTGATGAAGTCCTTCCAGGCACACGCCGTCTATTTACAGACGAAAGGGCAAGCGTCGCCTCCAACGATACCGGTGTCGAAAAACACGGCGATGTCATTCTCGTTCCGTCTCCGACAAAGTCTCCCAACGATCCATTGAACTGGAGTCTTGCGCGCAAGATCTGGCACTCTTTTCTGGTGTGTTACATCGTCGCTTTGACTGCTGCTACCTCGAATGTCGCCGGCGCTGCCAGTACTGGCGTGAACGAGAAATATGGCATTAGCTACGATGTGTTCAACACCGGCGCGGGCGTACTCTTTGTCGCAATTGGATACTGGACGCTTCTGAGTTCACCTGCGACCCATCTCTACGGACGTCGTATTCTATACTTGGTAGGGACGGTATGGGGTCTTATTGGAAATATCTGGTTTGGTCATTTGACCAACACGGCCGACACGGTTTGGTCCCAGCTTTTCGTTGGGGCTTCTGAATCTGTCGCCGAGGCAGTTGTGCAGCTTTCTCTGCTAGATATCTGGTTCGAGCACCAGAATGGTACTTCGCTGGGTATGTATACCCTTGCGACAACAGTCGGTACCTATATTGGACCTCTGATTGGAGGCTATCTGGCTGAACATGTTGGCTGGCGCTGGATTGGTCACATGGGTGCTATCGCGTCGGGTTTTACTCTGCTTCTTTTCTACTTTGGTCTCGAGGAGACAGCCTTCGAGCGCAGTCGCTATATTGACCTTGAGCTCGTTGAGGAGCGCGACGCTGTCCGAGGCAATGTTGAAGGTGTCGCCGAGCCAATTCCTGCCCATCATGGCGACCACGTAATTACCAAGGACGCAACGGAGAAGGGTATCAATGCGCCTGTCGATGAGGAAGCAGACATTGCGCGCGATGCTTCTGCGCGACGACGCGAAGAGGTTGAACGCAACAGACTCTCTGATTCGTTCGCACGCAAGAAGTCGTACTGGCAGCGTATTGCCCTCATCACACCGGCGTCCAACTTGCGCGGATTGGGTTTGAAGCAATACGTCCACCGCCTGTGGCATACCATGCGTATCTTTTCCTTTCCCGCAGTTTGGTACGCTGGTCTGCAGTGGGGAATGCAGAACATCGCGCTGTCATTCTACCTTACTGTCGAGGAGGATTACTGGGTCAGAGAACCTTATAACTACAGCGACTCAGCTGTCGCTAACATGAACATTCCGACTCTGATTGGAAGTGTAATTGGCTGTTTCTACGGTGGATACTGCAGCGACAAGTTCATTCTCTGGATGGCGAAGCGCAATAAGGGTGTCATGGAGGCTGAGTACCGTCTCTACCTCATGGTTCTTTGCGTCATCATCTTTCCCTTGGGTATGTGGTTATTTGGTATCGGATCAGCTCAGCACTGGGACTGGCCCGTTCCTTACGTCGCCCTGGGCTTCATCGGCTTCGGGTACGGCTGCGCAGGTGATCTGAGCATCACTTACCTCGCCGATAGTTACCCGGACATGGTCCTAGAGGGCATGGTGGGCGTGGCTGTTATTAATAACTCCATCGCCACCATTTTCACCTTCGTGTGTAGCTACTGGCTTGATACTGGCTTGCAAAACACCTTTGTTGAGCTTGGTGTTCTGAGCTTTGTCGTTATCCTGACTTCTCTTCCCATGGCTGTCTGGGGTAAGGCATCGCGACGATGGACTTTAGAACGATATGCTAACTTTTTACGCATTCGTGATGGTATGGATATGTAGTTGAGGATAGGTATTATTGCTTGGCAAGAACCGCGAGGGCCTCCTCAAAGGCAGGTTGTCAAACTGACTCGGTGGAGGAGATTGATTGAGTCAATCATTCCCCCACTGCACAGTCAAGTCCCGGATGTTCCGCTTCACGGAACATCGTCTTTAAACTTCTCGTAATTTTACATAGCCTGGATAGGTAGTTCACCTATTCTTTTAGTATAGTAATTGATGCTTTCGCTACTGAACTAGCTTTTTGTGATACGTTTTCCACCTCCCACCCGACTTCCGCTGTCTCCGTAGAGGACAAGATCGAAAAAATGAAGCTATCGAGTCCTTTGACTTCCCGACGACCCTTCATGCAGCCACATTATGCACCTCACTCAATTGAAGTAACGTACCTGACAGCACGACCCTGTCAATGACTTTTCCTTTCCCTTTCAAGACCCTCTTTGACGGCTTTTCCTTATTTGACCTCTCAGCTCTGATTGACAAGACCCTGAATCCACTCATTGTTCCAAATCCGGAACCCGTGGACCAAGACTTTAAATAGCCTCCCTCTACTTTCCATAATTTAATAATGCCTCTACCCAAACCTGTCATGCGGTGTAACAAACATTGCCTGGTATTGTACCTGGACCGTTATACTATTCCCTTATTGGGTTTGTCCTCTGCCTTTTGGCATCTAGATCGTGCTGGTAACAGCTGATGCCCCTTTGACGGTTGGGTCAGTGGCGTTTAGATCTTGGCTAACTGTTGCGCTATTCGATAAAAAGCCTGCAAGGCTGAGAAGAAGAGGCGACAGACTCTTGGCTTTAGCTTAAACATACCAGACCGTTGGAGTTGAATATGGGTCTAGATGGGATATTGTTCAGGGGATGTGGTTTTGTAGAGCGGAGCTGAACTTCAACTGAGCTGGGATTGTCTATAAAGAGTTATTGGAGTCCCTTCAGCAGAGCGACCTGACATCCGTGAGCATTCTTCCAAGCTTAACTCTTTTCTTTACAACTCAAGCAATACCTTGATCATGAAGTTCACTCTCATCGCCGCTCTCATCGCCCCAGTCCTGGCTATCAACATTCCCAGAGAACTCCAAGAACGCACCGGCCAATGCGGTGATAATTGCGCTCGCGCCGTTGTCCCTGGCCACCGCGGCCCAGCAGTCATTGCCTCTTACAAGGCTGAGTGTGAAGCTTACCTCAAAGTGACCACCACTCCTGAGGCTAGGTAAGTACCTGGTACTCCAGCCGTTGTGGGCATTCATGCTAACTATCCTAGCACTGTCTATGTGACTAAGTCCATTCCTACTTATGCAAGTGCCTGTTCTGGAGAGCCGAGGTATCTCACTGCTTGTTCTTGCGCAGGAGCTTCAGCTGTCACTGTTGAGGCGGCTAGACCTACTGTTACGAAGACTGTTTATGTTTAGGTCCTTCACTGTAGTAGCCTCGGAACCAAGATAGAATCACCGAAGATAAATCTTTCAAATTTTCCCAAATCTGCTCTTCTTCTTCGCTCGGGATAATGTAATTTGAAGTTTCCCTTAACAAAGTTGCAAGTTTAAGGCATCATGACTCCGAGGCTTGCACAAGCAGGCTGGTGACAGAAGAATTATCATCCAAGACTCAAGGCTACAGAGATAAAATGACATCAGTGCCAGTCTAAACTCGTCCAAGATGACTAAAGCTTTTCGTCTCTTATGCTTACGAAGGTTAATTGTTCTGATACATTGCGGACAAGGTAGCTGGTGATGCTAACATGTGGGATCGGAAGTCATAGAAACATCTTGCTATGTAACGACAAGCTACTATATAACATAAAATACATAATCAGTTGTCGGCAATATATATAAATCCCCAAGACATTAGTTGAATAATGTCCCAGCTTGATCAATAGAAAAGAACAGTCCAGCAACACCTTTCACGCCTTGGCTTCATGGTAAATAAAGAAATGCAAGGGCACTTATATCCTTATCTATCGTCCTTTTATCGTTTGATTCCAAATTGAAGCTGCGGAGCTCCAGCTAGTGCATATACCATATGATTCTTCTGTAGCATCAGATCTTAATAGCTAGCCTGATAAGTAATACAAGCATAACCGCGTACGTAACCTAGCCTCATGTTAGCCTGTCTTGCGATCGTATAACTTCAAAGGGTCCAAGTGATTTCATACCAGTGAGACGACAAAGGGTGTACCCTCGGTATAGTAATTTGCCTTCATCAAAGGGAAACCGATAAGCCAACCAATATTCTCCACCACACCGATACCAGCAAAGAGACGTCCGGAGAATTTCTCCTCAAAATGAGAAGCAATGAACGACCGAAGAGAGATAGGCATGGCGTAGCCTAAAGTGGCAATGATGAACCCGACGATAGCGACCGCCAGGTTCGGCGCTACCAAGACTATCAGAGTCCCGACTGCACAGAGAGCTATCCAAGTTGAGGAAAGAATAAGGTCTCTCTTTGCGACTCGCCAGGTCTTGTCCAATCGCGAACTGGCCAAAGGGAGGACGATAAGGAGAAGGAAAAAGAGCACAACGGCTCGGATGTAAGTGAATATATCGGTCTGTGGAGTCTTAGTAGGTACGGTAGAGTTGCAATGAGCTTGAAACATACGTAAATCGCATTGTGGCCAAACGATAACCAAACCCAAACAATGGTGTAGCTAATAGATCCCCTGGCAAGATGGAAGCCAAAGAAACACGCAAAGCATATAATGAAGATGTTGAGTTTCGGAGCAAGGCTCCTCTCGCCACTTCGATTCGAAAGAATGGCTTCGCGAGCGCAATGATTACCAGTACTGAGCAGTGGCTCCGTTTCTTCCGGTATTTCGTCTTCCCCTACCTCATTCCCCATGCCTGGGTCATCATCATGTGTGATGTACAGTGTTGGTACCAGAGCCAGTGAATAGAAAACCAAAGCAAGCATGTATGAAACCCAGAGTTCGGGACTCATAGTTTCATTGTAGATTAGAGGCGCCACGAGTCCAGAAAGCCCAGAAAGTCCTTCCAGAAACGAAAAGGCAGTGGTTCTGACATCTAGTTAGTAGTTGTCTTTCAAATTTCAATCCAAGAGTCTTAGGCTGTACCTCTGTTCTGGTCTCACAGTATTGTTTACGGTAGCATAGACAAGACTGCTCGTGACCCAAGGGCCACCACCGGCAAGCAGAAAAACAGGTGAAACATAAAAGGACCACAGAGGGAAGACTCGTACAAGGCCTCTAACAATGTTAGTATGATACGTCGAAGGTGCACATCAAGCAAGGGAATACCAAATATCGTAATAGAGCCCCAGTACAAGACAGTGCTGGTGATGTTGAGTATGAAGGCCAGACGTCTTCTTCCCTTATCCACGAGGATTCCCATGGGAATCTGAGCCACGGTAGCTAGGACCTGTTAGAATGCGTACAAACAGCATGGACTTATCTTTCCCTAACCAGCAAGTGGTGACAAGAGCTGCATCAACCGGACTAAAGATAACCAATGCCTGGTTACCCTCTCATCTGCGCAGAACTCAGGTGAAGGCTCCCCGTGATATCCATCTTCTTCGTAGTAATATCGACACACTGAAGTCTCCAATAGCTTCGGCCATGGATAAGTAAGAAGCCTAGAACCAAGTCCTACCAAGAACAGAGCAAGAGTACTGAGCCAAAAGTTTAGAGGGTAGGGTTCGCGTTGGTGATAATTCGTTCCGGTCGTTCCGGCAGTGAACCAGCGATGTACTTGTTTGAGAGGCGTAGGCCATCGCTGGCTACGCTCTGTATTAGATAATGAAGGCATTGGTTACCTATGCAAAGGTGATTTCGAATACTGTATACACAATTGGATGATGACTCCGTTTAAGAAATTGAACGCCAAAGAGGGGTGGAGTTTGAAGCTGATGGCGTGGCTGGTCCTGTGACATGAAGTAAGCATGATACTATTCAGGTTGGCGGCTGGCGCTTAGCGCGGCTACTGAGACCACACGACATGGCACAAGATGGAAATATTGATTGGGGTGACAATGGTATTGATATTTATAATTATACTTGATAATTATATATCACCCAGACAAAGAGGAGCCAAACGACAGGCGAATCCGACCGCCAGCACCACGACCGCAGCCACCAGAGCCCACAGGGCCAGCCCAAAGATTACCACCAGTGCCCAGAGGCCAGGCTTCCCAAGATCACCTCCACCTCCACCCCATTCCCGTTTGCTTGTCTCCACCTCCATCTTCTCGAGACTCCACCCTTCCCCCGGGGACGGATGCTCCATCTCGGCGACGGCATCCATCGGCGACCAGAATGGGTTTCTAAAGTAGTCTGAGTGTTAGCCTAAGCTTTCATAAAGCAATCAAATCATTTCATCCCTTATGCTTTCAAGGGACTAAGGGACTGATAAACTTACGAATTGGTCTGGGTCGCCGTGGTTGCCGCCGCGGCGGTAGGGGGATCCGCAGGGGCCTGGGCGGAGGAGGGGGGAGGGGAGACGGTTGTGGTGTGGAGGGGTGGGAGGAAGAGGGAGAGGGAGGCTGGGAAGCCTGGTCTTGGGCGACTGGCTGGGGGGCTGGCCCAGGGACTGGGCGGCGGCTGTAGCCGCGGCGCGTGACGGTCGTCGTTGAATATAAACTAGACGTCTATGTTAGTACCCATAAGGCTCTCGGAGAGTATAAAGTGAGTGAAGACGTACAGTGGTGCCATTTTGGTTCATGAAGAAGAAGAAGAAAAAAGGGGAAAACGACGGACGAGGAAGCGATTAAGTATTCAGTTCAGTAACACAATGGGAAGGTGCACTGCTATGGTCTTGAAGCTTTTCGGGGAAGTCGATGACTGTCTACTTACTACCAGATAGGCAGGTTGATCTACTTTACTTTCTCCCAATCTTCTTCTTGACCGTCATGCTCCTTCTTCGGCCACGGCCACAGTCCTGGCAGGGGCTCATCATCGAGGATGAAGTTCATTCTGGAAGCATGTGGGCTGCGTACCTCGTACCAGTAGACAGAATTATCAAATCCGGTCGTAGCTTGAGCATGGGCTTTGCAAACTCCATCCGCGGAAAGATGTTCCAGTCGAAATCTCGAGGCAAGTTCAAAGGACGCAGTCTGCAACACCAGTCGGCCTGACCATTTGGGATGCACGAGAGTGTAGTGACGGTACCACATCCATTTCGTCTGATCTCTTGGGTGTTTTCTCCATCTAACATGGTTGTCTTGCACCTTGACATTATCTTGAGACACGTACAGTTCTTCCCGCATCAATCCAACGATGTCTGTTGTGATGATGTCAAGATCAGCGCACCAGTCTGAGTTCGGCTCACGTGGGGGTTTCCCTTTCCTCAAACGCTCGCAATAGGAGGCGAAGTAGAGTAGTACTTGCCAGGAAGTTGGAGAGCGACCTTCAATGCCGAATCTAGCCATAGATGGATCGACTGGGTACTGGCAGGAAGGAGCAGTGCCTGAAGGTAAACTCTTCTTAGAGACTGCGTGGCCGACATGGGGAAGGTACTGACCTTGCTGCTCTGACTCGGAGTCGAGTAAGAGATCATACGATGGTCCTGATGGCCACAGACATTTGCACAATGAATCGAAGAAGGAACCCATTGTCCAGATAAGGGAAATGCGTGTGTCAGTCGAAGCGGAAGGATATTATTTGTTGGCAATATGCGCTCCTTGAATGCCGATGAATTAGAAGAATGCGTGTGTTGATGAGAGTTGAAGGCTAATGTCTGCTTGGGAGTGGACGCTCTTGGTATTTATATGCCTGTCAAATCAAGACAAGCTTCGGGTAAGGTTCAATGGAGGCATGCTGACTACCTCTTCACCCCTTGGTTTCTACAAGGTCTTAAAGGTAAGCCTTTTGGTAAAGTTAAAATCCTAGCCGACAGGATGATTGCTTGGAGAACTTATCTGTATTATCACATGTACAGTAGCAAGACAGCGGCTCCAGGCTTCCAGTAAAGGCCAGGCCAATACATGGCAGAGGAGGGTTATTGCATTTGAGTTTATAATTGACAGGCTACGATTCTACCAAACGTCTTGATTACATTGTGCTACTCCAGATTAACTCCATCATAATCATCGCCTGTGTTTATTAACACGCACTCTTACACCCTCTTGTACTACTCAATCAGCATGAGCGCTTTGCCATGAATATAAACAAGCTTCCCAGGAAGAGAGATGCGCCAGCAAAGATTTGTGCACCCAGGTAATGGCCCCCGGCCTGCCTGATAATGATCCCAGCAATCGGTGGCCCAGTAAGAGTCGCGATGCTATTAGTCGTGAAGATCATGCCCATTCGGACACCCGTTTTACTAACGTCAGTCGTCAGATCCGACAAAGCTGGTGGGAACAGGCTCATAGATGCTCCAGCAACAATGCCATAGATGCTAGCCCAGGCGTACAGCCCTCCCAATGTGGACACACCGGGCCAAGAGAAGAGGCAGACTGCGGAGATGAGCGTCACGGGTACGAGGCATGTAATGCTTCCGAAATGGTGTGCGACGGCGTTGGGAAGTGAGCGGCCGATAATGCCCACGCCGTTGACGACGAGCAAAAGGTTCAAGGCGTCCGAGTATTCCAAGGGCTTGTCCAATTGCGAAACTGCAAAGGAAGCAAGGTAGTAGAACGGGAAAAAGGTTCCCCAGAAGGTCTAATCCAATTAGCAAGTGTTCGTCTTCCATGTTAGACGATGAACTTACAAAGAAGATACCAATGGCGAAGAACAGGTACCCTTTCTCTTTGAAGGACACAAAGTCAACCCAGGGACCCGACTTTCTTGGTGGTATCCTGGGCCTCAAGAGCAAATTCGCCAGGATCAATGTTACCAGCTGTACCAAGCCCATCGCCCTGACAGTCCATGCAATCCCAATCTTACCAAGAAGCTGTCTCGCCATTGAAGGAAATATTAATCCACCTGTGGCACTTCCGGTGGCGGTGATACCAAACGCAAGGGCTCGACGTCTCTTAAAATATGTCGAAACGACAGCAAGACTAGGGGTAAACATAAGACCATTGCCAAGTCCAGTGCATAGGCCTTGCGCGAGGAGGAGTTGCCAGAAGGTCGTGCTGAGTGAAGTCATGAAGACACCCAAGAGGGTCAGGAACGTGCCCGCGGCAAAGGTAGCACGAAAGTATCCGGCGTCAGTCAAGCGGCCGGCGAATGTGCCGATAAAGAATAGGGCGGAGATCTGGACTGAGCCAATCCAGGAGATCTGGCTTGCAGGATTGGGGAGATGGGTGGTGTAGTAGGTCTGGAAGACGCCAAACGAACTGTTGTATCCCCTATTTTTCCGTCAGTATTGCGAATTCCGACAAGAGGATGTTCAGGATGGTTCATACCATGAGTTCAACATCATAATATGTCCGGCAATTGCTAATAAGGTCAGTATCGGAATTGGCTTAATCTGGGAGTAAAAAGCACTTACCGGACGCCCATGCCCAAAATCCGCCATCTGGAGGGGGTCCAGGGTCTTTGTCTGCGGCCGAAGTTCGACTCAATACGCGGTCCAAAGTCGAGCGACCATCTTGTAATTGCTTCTCTTTCCCTGTCTCTACTCGAGAGATGCCGTCGTCTCTCTCAATCCTCATGTCAGAGTCATCATAGTCACTCTCCATGACCAATCGGCTTGGCTCTTCGTCTGAGCTACTCGCATTGTCTCCCATATCAACCTCTTTGCTGGAAGTCTTGGGTTCTTCAACCTTTGTTGGCGAATGGCTTGGGTAGGCCATTGTCTTTTGGTCTGGTAGTATGCTGGGATAGATGACTGGAAAGAAGTCTTATATGAAGTCAATGGATAATGATCGAGCCTCAACCGAACATGGCCACTAAATCCTCCGTCAAGAATTGTCCGAAAGCAATAACCTCGGCCATCTTATTAAAAGACAAGAAATTTCTTTTTAGATGGGACTGATTGTTGGGAAGCCGCTAACGTTAGCGATAGCGGAGCAATTTGTGGTTTTCCTTTGGCGGTCTACTGGAATTGTCCTAAGGATTAGGGTGCTAGAATAAGGCAGCCTAAATGCTGGTCTAAAATAACTAAACTATTTCGTCTCTTAGGCTCCTGGCGGTGCGGAGCATTTCATGTCGTCGGAACATTCCATCCTTCACCAAGACCAACAATTCATCCGAAGTCTACCTCATCATCAACAATTGCCTTTGCTACGATGCTCTCGCCAACAACTCCCAACAAAGGCTCCTGTGCTGATCGTTCTAGAGCCTCGTGCGAACCTTGTAGTAAGTAGCTACACTCTGCCTTTACCTTGTACTCGACTCAAAGATGCTCTGTACTTCCCAGGGACGAGAAAGGTCCGTTGCTCGGGTGAAATTCCAGTTTGCTCAAAGTGTGTCGCTACAAAGCGGAAATGCGTCTATTCAATCCAGAAACGTGCCGGGAGACCAAGGACTCGTCGTCAAAACACCAGCGTCACAAGTCGTGAAGAGTCTAGCCCGATGCATTTGGAAGAGCCCCAGCTGTCATCAGCAGTATCGCCCGCGCGAACAACAGCTACAACCCATGTTATCGAGGAAAATGAATGCAGTCGCCATGAGGGTCTTGGTGCTTCTATACCGCCATACGTGGTGGATTACGAGAGCAATATGCCGTGAGTTCCGCGTACTAAGAAAATCACTTATACTGATCCATCCACAGGGCACATACCCACAGTGATATCCTTACCCAAACGGACATCAACGACTCGTGCGCATGCCTCTCGATTCTCTACTTACTTCTCAATAGACTCGGAGTTCGTACAGAGCTCAAGGTACCAGATGATCTAGCTCTTCTTCGGAATACATTCGAGCGTGCAGCGGATGTCCTAGACTGCCAGAAATGCCCACTGCGCTACTCGTCAGTCCTTCAAAACGCGGGCATATTGGGTATTTTATGCGTCTGTATCGCCGAGTCCTATGTCAGGTTTATTAAGTCAATTGATGCCAAAACCATAGAAGCGAATGATAAGGAAGAGAGATTAAGAGTGGTTCTTGATACCCACTCGCATACTGCCAATGGGTCCCTCTCCGTGCCGATCGAAGTTCCACCGGAGCAGTGGAAGCTTTTGATGTACAGTGCAGTCAAGTCAGAGATCTTTGGGATGCGGGAGCATCGAGATAACTCCTTCATCTCGTTTATCGAGCGACTGGAAGATCGACAGACGAGATGGCATACGCTTCCAATGGCGCCAGATTGCCCACCCACGTATCAATCAGCCTGTTCATCTACAGATGAGCTACCGCTCTGCTTGACCATCACTAAAGCGGCAAGAAAGGTTCTTGAACCTCTTTCATCTACACTAGATGAGTAGAAATAATTTAGCCATCGGGTATCGGAAGAATAGGCCGCCGAGAGCATAAGAGACGAAATTATCTCGTCGCCTTATATCAGATTAGGCTATCTCTTAGGTTACTTTATTTTAGTAGCCTAAGACTTAGAAGACTATCCTTCTTGCACCCATCTGGAGGTAGCTTCAAACTCGTTCAATTTAGCCGATGCGACTATCTCTTCGAGGAGGAAATTGCTATGGTTCACTATCGACCCAAAATCTCATCCTTGCGCTTCTGTAGCAGGGAGTAGTATTCTTGGATAGGGGTGCTCTTTGTCGGGACTCTGTCACCTTCAAAGTTACCCTTTCCATGCCCGTTGAAATGAACCTTCCAAGCTATCACAATGTTAGCATATTCTCTCAGTCGAGAGGTCAAAAGACTTACTGCTAGCATCGAATCCAAGGTACGACCAACTGTCGTTGAGATAAGCCTTCTCAGTACCAACACGGATGGTCTTGACTGTTCCCATTTGGCCAGGCGCGGGTCGAAGTTCCTTGAGATCAGCAACAAGCTTGATAAGACCGGTAACAAAGGCAAGGGCGAGGTCCTTGGCAAGGCACTCGTGTTGACCATAGCTGAAAGCTGAAACATCTTGGGCCTTGCGCTGAGCGTTGAACTTGTCTGCGTCCGGAATTTCCTTGGCGTTGCGTCCAGCCTCGCCCTGTTGAATTGTTAGACATATGTTGAGGGGCGAGTCGTTTGGTATGACTTACAAGCATAAGAACGACTGCTGTGCCGGGAGTGATGGATTGACCATCGACTTCACCCGATCCCTTGGACACGCGAACGTTGCGCTGAGAGCTGGTCATGCGTTGAGCTTCAGCGACATAGGCGTGAAGTGTTGCTTCATCGCCCTTCTGCGCAATAGCTTGGACTTCGGCCCAAATGGACTGGTTCTCGGGACGCAGGAAGAATGACAAAACTTCGTAGAACTATGCCATCATCAGTACATTGCAACACACTTAGACACACAAACTTACAGTTGTAACAGGAACACCAATACCACCAAATGCGGTGAGCCAGAGGTTGTCGGTGACATGGTCAATCGAATTGCCCTGTGCAAGAAGCTCCTCGACAAGTTTGAGACCACAGGAGCGTAGCGAATCCTTCTTGAGGTACGACCTGGCACCGATTCTGTTAGAAACGGCAGAAATCAGGCCAATACCCCGAGGACGTCCAACATCGACCTCAGCAACAAGCTTCTTGGTCGACTCGTATATCTTCTTGACACCCTCCTGTGCACGACGTCGGCGGTTCCATGCCTGGGCGGGATCATTGTTGTTGACGCCCCAAATTCGGATGTCAAGAAGGCTGCGGTACAATTCAGCAGCACCGAGCTCTCCGTCGGGGTTCTCATCGGTGCGCATGTCAAAGTAGAACATGTCTGACAGAAGCTGTGCGTTGAGAGGAACTGCCACATCGCGGATGATGTCGATCTGGTCTAGACCCTTCTTGAAAGTGAAGGTCTCCTTCTTGATGAGTTTGGCACCCTCACGCTCAATGAATGTGTGGACAGCATCATGGAGATTGGGGACCTTCTTCATTGCCTTTTGCCAGTCGGCTCGGTGTTGGTAGTTCTTCTGCTCATCTCCAGCAAGCATGAAGAAACCATAGTCCTTCTTGCCTGGGAACAGATCGTTCAAAGGCTTGAGCCAGGGCACCACGTATTGCTGGGTATTACTGAGTACCTTCTTGATGGTTTCACTGGACATCGTCACAGCAACCTTGGCCGGTGGCTTGGGATCAGCCGTTGTAAACTGGTCAAAGGTGCCAATCTCCTTGGCGATCTTCTCGTTGGCGCTCTTGGTGTACATGGGCTGCATGACAGCAACTGAGTTGTATGGGAACCAGTTGGGAACACCACGCTGGATGAGCTTGTACAGCATCGAGCCACCGAGTGTCTTGTAGTCCTGCTGGACCTCATTGTAACCCCATGCCGTGAGGTTGGACACCGTGTAATCAATGGTGTTGAATCTGTCTGATCGCACAAGCGTGATGGCGTCAGAAAGAACAGCCCGACCAACAGAGTAGGTTGGCATAATACCAGATCCAGGGTTGCGCTGGGGTTTGATGTCCTCAATCATGAGACCAGGATAGAGCTCAACCATGTCAGGATCAGTGTACAGCTTCTCGAGAATGTTTGCAATCTCGGGATCTGAGTTGATGTCGCTGAACTGGTTATATCGCTTGAGTCCGAAGAATTCACGGAACTCGTTGAGAGAAGCACATTGCCATTTTCGGCCCTGGATAATACCAAGGACTTCGACGACCTTGAGGGCCTTGGGAACCATGCGAGCACCGAAGCAGCCGGCAGGGTCTTCCATAGCTGTCTTGAGGATACGAACAAGGTCTTCATCCTTGAACGTGCCATCAGCCTGACGCTCGAGTCCGTCAAAGGTTCGGACACTGGGATCCTTGGGAGTGTTGGCTTCAAAAGTCAGAAGAGCCTGTCCAAGTTCGGTCCAGCTGACATCCTGAAGATCTTCGGCCTTGCGACCAGGGAAGAGCTTAAGGAAGAAGTCGTTAATCCAACGTTCATCCCTTTGGGAGATACATGAGTGGAAGCGGTAGAGGAGGTTGAACTCGACGCTGACTTGGTTTCCAACACCACGAGGGACACCGTCGCCATCAAATTGCTTATCAATAGCAACACGAGGGTCCAGAGTCCAGTCACTGGCGGAGTGATGTGTGTTGGTGATGGCTCGAAGGTAGTCATGAAGACAGATGTTGATGTACAAGCCACCTGTGATGAGACGAGCCACGTTGAAGAGGTCATGGTCCTGCTTGGCAATTGCCTTCGCCTTGTCTTCTTCAGAGGCATTGGGGGGTGTTGATAGCGAGAAACGTCCGTTCTCGTTGATCTTGAGCAGGATGTCGGCAACATAGTTGTGGAAACGACTGTAGAGAACAAGCATCACATTTACACCAGCAGGCTGGCCCAGGAGACGCTTCTCATGGAAGGTATCAGGCTTGAGCTTACCCTCTTTCATGGTACGGATCTCAAGCTGATCCTTGAGAGATGAACCGTACAAGGGTGCAAGATCAAGGTATGACGATGTGTCAGACTTGTTCATGTCTGTGCGGTTTGTGCGGAAGATGTCATGGATAATAATGGCAGCGTGGTAGAACAGCATGGAGGAGATACCAGCTGGGTTCTCCTTGAAGTCGCCTTCACCACGAGCCATGAGAAGATCAAAGAGTAGACCAGGGTCGGGCTTGACACCATGGAGACGCTTCTCAGATCTGACTGACTTGGCATAAGGAGTACCAGCTCTGCCCAAGTTCGGCTCAAGAATATTGTTAAAGCTTCCATCAGGCATACGGTACTGGTGCAGACCGTCGGGTGCTTGAGGGACTTGTTCTCGGAGGGTAACATTGGTGCCTGGCACCTTGAACTCAATGGTATCGTATACCTTGCAGTGATCCTTATGCTCTGGCTTGTCCGAGTTGGCGACCTCATACTTGACGTCGCCACCGACGTAGCTCAGTGGGGGATGTTGGAGGTTGTTCCAGAGAGTGTCAATGAGCTTGTTTGTCAGAGCGGTGCGAGCCTTGGAAGAACGAGGCAGGGCGGTGAGAATGCCAATAAGCATCTCAGTTGTTCTGGAGTTGTTAGTGACATGGCAATTGACTCGAGTTCAAAATGACTTACCCCTTCTTGTCATCAAGAGGCTGACCCTTCTGGAGAAGCTGTTTGACAAGAGCCAGGAGATCAGCGGGGCTAGCTTGGCTCCGGACACCAGAATAGTCCTTGATTAGGTCCGCAACGAGCTTCTCAGGGTTGTCGAGAAGACCCGAAGGGTCCTCCTTGGAGGTGTCCTTGTAGGATTCTCCAGCCTGAAACTTTTCATTGAACGACATGATGAAGAACCAAGACCACACTGGCTTGGGAGATAGAAGAGTGAAGGAGATGAAGAATGGGTTCCTACCCTCCTACTAACAATCCATCCTCCCGGCTTTTATAGAAGATTTGCTTAGCCAGTCTCTCTCACGAGCAGCAACTACGCCATGTACAGACAGACTCGAGTCCCCTCATTGAGGCCTTGAAGTCAGTGGCGTATGTTGATCAAGGGCCATCTGTGCAACGGAACCTGGTATGCGTGTACTTTGCTCGGCCAATACAATCTCTCATCCAGGAGAGTTGACAGCTGAGCCGCGGCGAGAACGAAAACAAGGAGCAAGAACTCAGGCACAACTTTCGACGTGATTCGTCCACGAGCTATCTCGGCGGGATGGAGCTACAAGAAGAGGGGTCGAGAACATGATGTCTTACACGATGTTGCTCGTAGTACCTCGAGATGGATGCGAGATCTATCCAGCGGAGCAACCCGAGGGTTCTTACTTTGGCGGTGACGACGACGATTGCATGTGAGATAAGCACTTAAGTGTCGGCTTTGCAGATGGGGGCTCAGCTTTGCAGATACTGTCTGAACTTGGTAACTCGCTCAGTCGCGTATGAGAACTTTTGAAGATTTTGGTATGCGTATTGGCTCGGCGATGTCCAGTATCGACTCAAGTGGAGTCTTGTTCTGATCGGAATGAAGACCCAAGTCAACCCTACGCGCATCACATCACATTCCGATCTTAGTGTGCAGATTGAGTTCCTTGTATCAACAACTCTAGCGACATTTAGCAACTGGCCAATGCAGACGGTCCGTTCCGGTCAACAAGCGCGGGGCCTTTAAATACCGATGTCACTCAATTGGTCAGTCCCATATGCCGATGCCAGGCATTGTCTCATATATTGCTTACTGGCGTCTTTTAGCAAAGGGACCCCTCTTCTGTGCCGTGCAACACCAACCGTCGATCATATCATAGCGCATTATATCACTGGCCTTCAGGAGACACGGCCCGTCACGGCAAATAGCAGTTGCCGGTCCTTGTCTTAGCAACCCATCCTGCTGTGTACGGAGCTGAAATTGAATTGAGGGGTTGTGAGACCTACAGTTCATGCCCAGATTGTGATTTGTTATTGAGCTTAGGCGATTGGCCACGGAACAATATTACATGTGCTATGCCTGCCGTCGAGAAGATATTCTCGAGTTGTAGAAAAGCAAAGTGAATACCGGTGAGTTTAGATGGGTCAGACCTGCAGGCCAACGTCAGACAGCTATTCTTTACTGACTACTTGACGGCTAAACCAGTTCTCGAGAAATAGCTACAAAACGGAGAGCCAGAGCCAAGAAACGAGGCCCTCAATTTCAAAGCCTCTGGGCCGTAGCTAACCACGAACATTCTCGATGAACCAAAACATCAGGGTCCAAGAATATCAACTGCTGAAGACGCTGTGTTACCGTCACCGACCTTTTACAGACCCATCGGATGCATGCATGTCCCCTCCCCGCTTCTGACAAGACCAGCAAGCAATTGAGTTACAATGCGGCTCGATGCAAGTCTGGAATTGTGGCTTGCTGAAACACAAACTGCAACTGCTCGTAACAGGACACGACCCAGGTCTCACAGACATTCTCAGCCGTCCAGAGAGTGAGGAATTGAGAGGGAGAGTTCAACTTGCTGATCTTCTTCTTCTCTCAGTCACCTTCGACCATGAAAAGAGCAATGTTTATCGACGTGTGGCTTGCTGAGACATGCGTGGTTGGGTTGACAAATCAATATTCTCCGATTTAGTCGCCCTACATAACTACATTGTCTTGAGCGGCTGGGCCGACCATGAGTCTGAGGAAATGAGACCTTGAACAGGTCAACAAGAGGGGTTCCTTTGTATTCACCTGTATACTTTGTCGTTTCCACGTCATCAGTACATACTGAGGCTACACCAAATTCACATGCCGCAACTCACGGTGAAGCCACCACTCAGCAAGGGGGGGGGGACATAGATTGGCAAAAAGCAACGATAATTGGTACTTTGGATAAGACTGTGATCTGGTAGAGGGGGTTGACTATCTTCCGCATAAAGAAAGCTGTTCTGGTCCCCCAAACATAGGTTTTGTCGTTTCTTCGCCTCTCCATTCATATCCTTCTTCCGATATTCACAATGCCTCACGCTGAGACGTTTGACTCTTCGGAGCCTAAGAAGCTCATTCTGTGTTTCGATGGCACGGGAAACACCTTCAGTGGTTCCAATGCGGATACCAACGTAGTCAAGATTCTGCGGAAGTTGGATCGCAACAATCCAAACCAGTTCCACTACTATCAAAGTGAGCTACTGGGCCCTTAAGTACACCATATTACTTGCTAACATTTTTCAGCCGGTATTGGTACCTACGACATCAATGAAAAGTCTGTGAACAAGACTTTTGTGGGTGAAATTGGTAGTAGTATTTCAAAAACCATTGACCAGGGGTTCGGAACTACGTTTGATGCCCATGTCATGGCTGGCTACCGCTTTCTCATGCGATACTATGAGCCTGTAGGTTTCATTTCCCTCTCATTTGTTAATTCAGTTATACTAAAAATTCCAAGGGAGCAAAGATCTATGTCTTTGGTTTCAGCCGAGGTGCCTACACTGCGAAGTTCCTCGCCAGAATGGTCAACAAAGTTGGCCTTCTCTGCAAGGGTAACGAGGAAATGGTTCCTTTTGCATTCCGTCTCTACCAACGTCACTTGCAAGGAGAGATCCATGACAGTGAAGTAGCCCAATGTTCTCATAGTCACAAGCATGATGGCGAAGGTGCTCAGTCTCACGCCGATGAGATTCGATTGCCGGGCCAGGCTCCCGCTGATGTCAGTGACGAGACCAGGGACGCTTCCAATGAGATTGAAGCATTTAGCCAGACGTTCTGTCGCAAAGAGACGAACGACCATGACGAGGAGGAGAATATCAAGGTATTCTTCCTCGGAATCTGGGACTGCGTCGCTTCAGTCGCTGTTCTGGAGCGTAAGGCTCGTATGCCTGTCCCTGTGACTGGCACAGCACACCATGTTCGTCACGCGGTGGCTGTTGATGAGCGTCGTGTCAAGTTCAAGCCCGCTCTTCTTGCGCAGGATATCAGAGCTGCCATCCATAGCCATAAGTCAGCCGCGGAGGAAGACATCAAGGAAGTCTGGTTCCCTGGTAACCACGGCGATGTCGGCGGTGGCTGGCCCGTCTTGGTAGAAGAAGAGTCTGATACCAAGACTAAGCAGCCGTTACTCTGCTCCTCGGAACAGAACCTTGTTGAGGAAAATGGCTCTGATCAGCCCAAGCCTGAAGTCAAGAAGATGTCTCTCTGGGGCCGCTTCAAGAACGCTATCAAGACTTGGAAGGCCGATAAGGCCAGCACAGATCTCAACAATGACTGGCTGCAGATGAGTGACATTCCTTTGGAATGGATGATTCGCGAGGTCAAGAAGTGCGGAGAGAAGGACGCGGGTGCTCAAGTTCATTGGTGCCACAGCCTTGAACCCTTTGAGAAGATGATGAAGGATCCCCAGAGGCGTATGGAGGCGACCCACGGGTTCATGCATGACACTCTTGCTTTTGGATACGGAACTGCTTTCTTCAAGGTCCTCATGTGGAAGTTTATGGGTAAGTACTTCTTCGTTTTGCACGCATCACTCATTTTACTCAATGGTACATGACAATCGCTAACATCCATGGACAGAATGGCTCCCTTTTCTCACTCGCTGGGAATTGGACGACGCGACAAAGGAAAACGTCAAGCTTCTCGGCTGGAAACCAGTCACTTTTCCCCCGAACATGGGTTCATACCGTGACATTCCCCGCGGCGCAGTGTTACATCGGTCATTGCTTGACCGACTGCAGTCATTCCCCAATTACGAGCCCGGAAACAACCATGGTGACAGTTCAAACGATTGCTTCAAGGGCCGTAACAAAGCCCTGGTGTACGCTGAGAAGGATACTGAGAACCTAACTCCCGAGATGGCTCAGCGATTGAAGGAGTCGCATTTCAGGATTCACACAGAAAAAGGGCAATTGGTCTGGGAAGAGGATGAGAGGCATCAAACGTACGACTTCAACCCTCACTTCAAGGGTGCTGATAACCGAGGACATGCTCATTAAACAGCAGCCAGCCATGGAGATCAAATAAACTGGGTAAGATAAGGAAGATATGGGTACGGTAAGACAGACGGATCATACAAATTCTCAGATGGGAAGGAAGCTAAAAAGAGCTTGAGAGCCTAGAGTGGCCCAGAGAGGTTAGAGAGGCCAAGATTGGTAGTTGGATAACTTTTCTGTAGATCTTTTGGCGGGTATTTACCAAATTCCAGGGCATATGATAAGCAGACGATGCTGAAGATTCCCAAATCAGGCAACTCCCCCGTTGACGTGGATAGTTAGCCTAGAGAGCCCCCCGTGACCCATCAGCTGAGCACGCTGAAGTGCTAGGTCAGATTAGTGAAATTAGCGACTCCGCTGTAGCGTTTAATACTGTCCAGGCTCGCTATCGGAACCTTCGAGCCCGAACCCAAGGAATTTCCACTTTCATTGCGGGCCAACATACAAAAAACCTGGGGCGCTCCCAGGGGATCCCAGCATGAAACGGGTCTCGTCTCTTGTTTCTCGTCTCTGTTTTGGGTCAGTGACGAAAGTTGTGAAGTGAGTCGCAGATCTTATACGAGCCTTTGCGCTGCCTTGGAGAGAAAGAAGTCGATCGTTGAAAAAGACGTACGAGTCCTGGTTTTGGGAACAATCTTTCGTTATTCTCCTCCCTTTCTTCCATTGATTTCACGAAACTTCACAATGCAGCAAAAATCTTCGTTGCTTTTTCTTCTCGCCACTGCCGCCGCTGCAGACGCTCACTCAATTGGCATCCGAGCTTCCGAATGCAAAGACGTCCACGTCTTCCTCGCAAAGGGAAACAATGAGCCCTACCCAGGTCGACAAGGCAAATTGGCCGAAGCCATTTGCGATGGATACAAGAGCTGCGATTACGAGGATATTCTCTTCAACAACCCCCTAGAAGCCCCCTTCTGCGACTCGGTTACCGAGGGTGTCGTCAACGGCAAGAAGCAGATCACCGCCTACAACAAGAGATGTCCAAAGTCCAAACTGGTCGTCAGCGGATACTCTCAGGGCGGGCAGGTTGTAGGCGACATTCTCGGTGGTGGAGGAGGTGTTTTCTTCGAGGATTGTGTCGAGGACAAGATTGCGGGCTTGAGCTCCAAGTCAGAACCTGGTAGCAGCAGTAAGTCAAGAAAGCCGTTCCCTATCCAATGCGTTTTCCACTACTACCACCACCACCACCGTTTTGATCTGTGACGTGACTGACGAAATCCTGTTTCTAGTCGTCGCAGCTATGATATTCGGCGATACTCGACACACAGCGGGACAACCGTACAATGTCCTCACAGGCGCCGACAGTAACGGTCTCTTTCCCCGCCCCGCCGATCAGCTTGCCAACTTGGCGAGCTACGGTGATGTCTTGCAGGCGTATTGCGTCAAGACAGATCCTATTTGCGCACAGGGCAAGGACGTAAAGACACATCTCAACTACTTCGACGTTTTCACGGACGAAGTTGCCGATTGGGTCAAGGAACGCGTCAAGAAGGCTGGTGGTGCTGCTGAGGGAACCGCTGAGTCTAGCTCAACAGCCGTGGCTAGCACCACCAAGGCCAAGGTTTCCACGACACAAGAGACAACGATCACAACAACAATGGCATCCGAGACTGAGGCGACAACGATGGTTGTTTCCAAGACCATCGTGTCGGAAGCTGAGGATACTGCTTCCACTGCCACAGGTCTACCCAGCGAAGTGGTGACGTCGTTGGTCGAAGCTGCATCCTCAGCTGGCCAAGCGGCAGCAGCAGGGGCGTCGTCCACATCAACGGACAACGCCGCCGCTCCAACAGGAGCTCCCGTCGTGGGAATAATGATTGGCGTCGCCGCTCTTTTGGCGATCTAGAGAGTGAGATTTATAATATTTAATGACGTTTAGCATTTACACGTGAGACGCACATAGACAGCATTTAGACAAAGAGGAGGAGGAAAATGAAGCCATTCATGTCAGGGGCTTGGTCAGTTTTTTTATGCGGCTTTGAGCGAATAAGCTGCAGCTAATGGACGTAATGAACGTACATAATACTCTCGTTAATATAGAATAATATATATATATATACAGAATTTGTGTAATTATCCATGATAGCGTTGCCCTTAGCCTTTAGTTAATGGAGAGATGGCGGACTACCCGGGACCATTCAGTGATCAAGATCGGACGATGCGATGTCCTCACCAGCGCCTCCTAAGTCATCAAGTACTCGTTTATTCTAAGTACATCAGAATAGTTCGCATGTGTTAATGCCGTTGGGTTTATGTACAACTATCGGGTGCTAAGGCATTCTCTATTTAAGTAACAACTGGTTAATTAATTCCTGACTTTTATTAAATCCACTCCTGTAGATTATGTAACTTGAATGACTTCAACCAACCTAAATCCAGGTAACCACAGCCTACGACAATCACCGCCCACTCAAACAAAAGCCATGTCTCCAACCGTCATCCTCATCCGCCACGCCCAGGCATTGCATAACCTTTCTCATAAGTTTTTCCCCTAATCGTATACCATACAATTAATTACTGACGCTCACCACAAGACTACACCATCCCAGACCCCCCGCTTACAGGTGAAGGCGAGGCACAATGCGCCAAGTTGCGAGAAAACCTCATCGCAACCTTCTCCCAAGATGTAGAGAAACCCGATGATATCGCTATCGTCGTGAGTCCCATGCGTCGTACTTTGCAGACAGCCATGCTGTCTCTTGACTGGCTTGTCGAGCAAGGTGTGAAAATCGAAGGCAATGCAGACTGGCAAGGTAGTTCCATGTCTATTCACCAAACTGTTACAAATCTTACTTATTACTTGGGTAGAAAACTCGGATAAACCTTGTGATACAGGAAGTCAAGTATCTTCCGTCGCAAAAGACTTTCCCCAAGTCAACGTCTCCACTGTCGACGCCGTCTGGCCGGACAAGAGATCTCCTGCTGGTCGGCGGTACGCTTATACCAAGAAGTCCATCCTCGCCCGTGGAAAACGTGCTTTAGAGGATCTCCATAAGCGACCCGAGAAGCTCATATTCGTGGTATCCCACTCTGGGTTTCTCAGGTTAGGTGTCACTGGATATTGGTTCTTTAATAGTGACTACCGCGTGTTCGACTTCGAAGCCGAGAGGGGCGTCGAGGGTGAGTTGAGAATCGCGCAGCAGGAGAGGACTCTTGCCGGTGGTCTGGGACTCTCGTGGAAGGATCCTGTTGCTCTTGGGGGTGATCTACCCGAGGAGGATCCTGAAACCGATCCCAGTGCTACTTGATGTTCAGCTTTGTCGTTGACTTGGCTAGTTTCACATCTGTAGAATGACTTCGATATATAGATACAACAGCGGTAGTTTCAGGATCTTACGAGCCAAGGATATACTCTCTTTTGCATAATTATATATATCTTTCTTTATTCTTAGTAGCTATCATACGATCGTGATGTTACAATATTGGTACACACTATATCCAATGCTGTTCGATTACTCTATCATCTCGACATGAAACTTTGGAAAGCTGACTGATCGATGACGACGTTGCCCACGGCACGCAACCTTTTTCTTCCCTCCTTTTGCTTCTCCAACAACTTCCTTCTTCGTGACACATCAGCAGCATGGAGCTTGGCGAGCACGTCCTTGCGGAACGGCTTAATGGTTTCTCGTGCTACAATGCGGTTACCCGCAGTGGCTTGGATGACAACCTCTGGATTTCATGTTAGCACTGACCACATGGTGCTTCGAAAAGTGGATGAAAGGAATATGAGTAGGACTTGACTTACCAAAATGCTGTCGGTCAACATGCTCTTTGAACTTGGTCACCCATTGCTTTCCAAGACGATCAACCTGAGATGTATGCACAACCTTACAAATAGCATCAACAGGTTGTCTGTTCACCAGAAGTTGGATCTTGACCAGGCTGCTCTGTTGCCAGCCTGCATCTTCATAGTCCAGTGTAGCATATCCCTTGCTATGGCAATCTGTTAGTGACGCTCGAAAAACGAGGTATGGCGAGAAACATACGTGACGCTCTTGAGCTTCCCAAAAAGATCATCTACCAGCTGGGCCGTTGGGATGTGGTACTGCAGAATAACCTGTGTCGTGTGAAAGAACTCAAGGCTCTTCTGTTCACCACGGTTGGCCTCGCACAACTCAATTACACGGCCTAGGTACTCCTCCGGCATGGTAATAGTAGCTGTTACATAACTGCACACCGGTTAGCATAATTTCCAATGGCCCCAAAATTCACAAAAAGAAACTCACGGTTCAAACAGCTGGGACTGTTTGACTTTCGGATTGCTGGTCTCCGGAAACAGCGCTGGGTTCTGTACGATCTCCTCCGTTCCGTCGGGCCAGATGATTTTGGACGGTACTGTTGGTTCCGTTAGGATGACACTTCGTCCGTGTTCCTGTCTCAAACGATCCTGAAACACAGAGCAGTGCAAGCTCCCCAGAAATCCCAAACGCCAACCCGCCCCGAGTGCCTCGGAGTGGTCCTTCTGCAAAGTCACGCTACGGTCGTTTAGCACCAGCTGATTGATGCTGTCGGCAAGGCGACCATAGTCGCTCTGATCAGTGGGAAATGCGGCGACGAAGACCATAGGTTTGGGCTCTTCGAATCCGGGGTAGGGTTCGACCTGGTCTTCGCAGCCCAGGAAAGTAAACGTGTCACCGAGCTTTGCATCTTGAATCCTCTTCATGCCTGGATTAAAGAAAACGTAGCCAACTTGGCCAGCGCTGAGGCTCTTTTGTGGGATGGCGTGAGGGTATTGGATGCCTACTTGACCAACAGTGTACTTCATACCCGTACCCATGGAGATGACATTATCGCCAGCTTTGATTGTGCCATCAAAGAGTCTAACCAAGAGTACGACTCCACGGAAGTTGTCGTACCAAGAATCCACCAACATCATCCTTAGTGGCTTTTTCTCATTGCCCACGGGATGAGGTATTCTCTCAATGACAGCAGGCAAAACATCTGGTACGCCCTTACCCGTTTTAGCGCTGAGTAGAACGGCGCTCTTGGGATCCAGCTCGAAGCTATCTTCCATCTGCTTAAGCACACGAGGAACATCAGCCGCAGGCATATCGATCTTGTTCACGACTGGTACCAGCGCAAGATCCTGTGCAAATGCGAGGTGAAAATTCGACACAGTCTGGGCCTGGATCCCTTGTGATGCATCTACAAGAAGCAGTGCGCCGCCACAGCTGGCATATGATCTCGTAACCTCTGCTCTGAAATCGACGTGGCCAGGTGTATCGACCAAGTGAAGCAGGTAATCTTGGCCTTTGTAATTGTGAATCATGGTACACGTCTGCGCCTTGACAGTGATGCCTCGCTCTCGCTCAACATCTAGCTTATCCAAAATTTGTTTGTTCGCATCGCTTGCCGATATCGTCCCCGTATACTCCAGCAACCTGTCGCTCAGCGTACTCTTTCCATGATCGATATGCGCAACGATACAAAAGTTTCGATATCTCTCGATCGGAATTGCGGCGATTCGGGCCTCGAGGTCAGCTGGTGTCGGTTTCGTATTCGTGGAAGCATATGCGCGAAAGGCTGGGACAAGGCGTGGTGCGCTACGCAGCAGTATTCTGTTGTGGCATACGGGCCATGATGGTCTAGCTTGCGAGAGGCATTGCCGACTCCAGGCACGGCCAGCGCTCCAAGCCAGGCTCATCTAGACTTTTCTCGGGCACATTTGGCCAAAAGAGTGATAGAGAATAGTCGAGCCACTTCAATGGCTGGAAAGTCGTTTGAGTGGAACGAGCAGGTCGGGAAGATGAGGTTGCAGACAAAAGATTTGCCCATCCGCGGGCATGATGGACGAAATCCTCAGGCGTAGTGGAGGTACGTACCGTACCTGTCTACAGCTGCGATTCCCCGCGCTATTCCATTCTTGGCCACTGAAAGAAGCTTTGAGATGCTGAGCACCCAGTTCTAGCAAATCGAAACTTCGAAAGAAGCAACATACCTGCTGCTTTAGATGATTGGGTGAGTATCACAAGTACTTTGTTCCGAATATATAGACTTGTTCCTTTACCAATTAAGTATTTGGTCATTGAAAAAATACATTCCTTCGCCCTCATCGAGACGTATGCCATCCATCACATCATATATATTGAGAACAAACGTGCTTTAAAGTGAAACATATAGATCGCTTGGGTATCGTGCCTTTCCCGACATGCGGAATACATCTAAGTAGTTCGCCGAATAAAAACGAAGACACCATTGCCTGCTTGTCCATGCATCATAACTACCGATTCCCAGTCATCCATCTCTTTCATTTCACATCAAGTAAGAACCCATTCACTGCCGCGCTTAAGATATTTGTCGAGCAACAGTCCCAAGTCTGCCAGAACGAATCGGCATATATAAAACCCAAAGAATTCAGCGGCGTGTCTAGTGCAAAGCTCAAGCCCAACTTGGGTCTTGTCAGCATGCCGCAAGCCAGGGTCTTCTACTTGTCTGGCTATTTGATCTATACAATGGTCAGTAACTTATTCAACCTCAGCATGAGAAGTGAACATACCAATAGCTTGGGCTGCATCAAACAGGCGCGCCAATGAGCTCATATACATCGCGTTAGGGCCCGTGAATTGGACCTGTGCCAGATCCCGCTTCGTTGGCCGGTTTGTTGGGTTTGGTGTCATTGGTAGGCTGGCGAGACTGGGTATCTCCTTATTCGTCTCTGTTCCCCTGCTTGTATATGCGCTGCCAAGTCCGACTGCCGAGTTCTTGGAACGCAAGCGCCGCCATGAAAACGACGATTTCCCAGAAACGCTGGCCGAACGTGGCACGCCCGTGGTCGTATCGCCATCGCCGGTAGATGCGTCCTTGAAAAGAGTTCCCGATCCCTGCACACCCACTTCATTGCCAAGCTTGCGGGTCAACGCCGTCTGAACCTGTTCTAAGATGCCTTCCAGGGACTGCATTTCTTCTAGAACGGCATCGGCATCATAGGTATTTACTTGGGCAATTTTGAGCAAAGCAGCTGTAAGAAAATCGCAATTGGCCACCTTATCCTCAATGTTCTTTAGCTTCACTCCTTTCACTCTCCAAACATCCCGGGAGACGAAAAGTTTGCTACTGATGTAGCCACCCTTTGGATGAGCGAGGGTTTGGTAAAGGCACCGCATTAGCCAGAACGGCCGGAGCATAAAATCGGTAGGACAGGGTTCCAAGGGAGCAGGAGCGTCCGGATAAAGGGGATTAGGTGAGCCTGGGCTTGTCGGAGACTGGAAGAAGTCGTCAAATAGAGAAAGCCCAGCTGCGTTCGTTTCTGATCGTTCGCGAAAGGAAGCTGCCAAAGGCGTAGGCAGTGCGGGAACCGATGGTGCATTAAGAGACCCAAAAGGATTGCTTCCAGGAGTTCCAGGGGACATATCTGAACTTTCCTCGAGATGGGTTAAAGACATATTGCGGCTTTTCATACTTCTCAGGCTGGATGACGAGAAGTTCTTCCTCAGTTTGCGTGTATTTGGCGAGCCGGTAACGTCATCGTCACCCTTTTCTGAACCTAGGTGGCCATATGGTGATGCTGTGGGTCTAACTGCCGTTGTATCTGTTGGACTGGCCTCGAATAACGGAGGCGAAGGTGGTCTATAAGTTGTACCCGTCGCTTTCGCATCGATGTCGGTTTGAGTATCTGACCCCTGGTGACCAGCCTGAGCCGATCTGGTCTGTCCTGAATCACCAGCTTGCTGAATAGGCAGAGCGAGCTTGGATGTCTCAATTTTAAGCTGTTTCGGGTTCTGTCCTGACAGTCTCCTATTGCGCACGCTTTGCGCGGACGACCCTGGTCGTTGGGGCAATTCGGGAAGAGATCCCGTCGGTGGAGGCGCAGCCGGACCATGTGCGATATTCGTGAAAGGTGGTAGTTCTGTGACAGTTGACAGTGAAGTAGCTCCTGTCGGAGGATTTGAGCCCTGTGAACTATGCCAGGTACGCGAAGTCACGCCACTAGAGTCGGATTCCCTTGGAGGTGCAGGGCGATTTCTGTACGACTCAAGACCATAGTCTCGAGCAATCTCGTCCAGGATTCTCTCTTCCTCATCTGAAGAGTTGTCGTTGTAAAAGTCGTTAGTTTCCTCATACTCAGTGTAAGAGGTCTGGTATTGCTGTTGCGCTCGTGAGTCTCTCTCCATATCATAAAGCTCCTGCTCTGTTTCCCGAACTCGTTGGCGAGCCAGTTCAACTCTACGCATGGCATTGGCTACCACGTCCTCTCCTCCTTCCGTTGGCATCACTTGTCCGTTATCTGTTGGACTCATCGGCTCATAGCCGTCGTTATATGCCGCTTCGATGGCTGCATCTAATGCAGTGTCAAATTCAGCCTCGGTTTCCCCGCTAACATTTCGAATATGTTTCCTTCTGAAACCAAGTGACGAAGTTCGTGAGTGAACGGAAGATGAAGTTGACCCTCCTGATTCGTCGATGGGATCTAGCCAAGAGTTCATGCTGTCGTCGCGGAAATGTGTATGTGGCACGCTGCGTTCGGGCATTGAGTCAACCAGCTGATCATGATGCATGGAAAAGTCAGATCGTATGGGCTCGTTCATGTCGTCGACTTCAGGCTTGACTGGCGATGGAGCGCGCCTAGGAGATAAAGGGGCTGGCATATACGGGTTTGCAGATCGCTGTGGGAGTAAATGTTCAGGAGTTCGGAGGCGCACAGGTGATCGCGAGAAAGACGATTGGAGGAGTCCTGGCTCGGGGGTAAGAGTTGTAACAATAGGCTTCGGTTTACTTTGCACGCTTCGTCTCTTAGAACTAGCATCTTCATCTCGGGGCGGGGAGTTGACCACCCGGGGTTGCGGGCTATGGTTGTTTATTCTCGTTGAAGTCGCAGTCGCGGTGTCAAAGACAGTGGCTTCGTCGGGGTCATCGTCGTCGTCGTCGTCATCTAATTGTAACATAGATTCGGTCTCAGAGCGCTGAGCTAGACTTTCGGGCCGGGCTGGCAGAGCTTTGGTTTCTTCTTCTTGCCAAGGGGCCATCTGGTCCAATTCGTCGATTCGACTGGTGTAAGTGCGTCGCTAAAGTATAATGTCAGTTATCGTGCTTTGTTTCTCTGGGAAGCATCCCTACAATTGCTTCAAGCTTGCGCTTATCCTCATCGGCGGTCGTCTTCTGCAAAACCTGCTGCAGGAGATCACAGGCTTCTGCATAGGCTTCCCGTGCCCCCTTAAAGTTTTGTGCATTATCCAACTGTACTGCTGTATTGGCCTTTTGTAACGCACGGTGTAGCATGGCCTTTTGTGACGGCGGTTTGGATCCGCGTCCTTTGTCTGTACTCCCTTTACCAGATCGATTCCTGGAATGACCTCTTTGAGGCGGGTATGCCTCTTGATCCTTGTCGTAAGGCATGTTGGGTCTGTAAGTAGCCATTGAACGCCCGCTCGCTGGTGTAGATGTCGTGGACTGGGCTGGAGAGTCCGGTGTGTTGGAGCGCTTCAGGGACTGTCCCTCCTGGTGAGCGACGGTCGAGCGCCCAGGCCTACCCAAACCAGAACCAGGGCCAGCCCCTTCAGTTTTGATATTGAGAAAATCGTCTAAACCTTGGGGTGGCTCCAAGGGCGATAATGCGACAATCAACGGTAGAGATTGTGGCAATTGACTTCGCTCTTCTCGAGGGTTCGATGTAAAACCGTCAACGTTAGAAACGGAGGAGACGTTGCGGCGATGCTTTTGGAGTTTCCTAGGCGATGGTTTGGAAGGCGGTGGAGAGTTGTCAATGAAAGTGGTCGCATCGATACTGGGGCGGCCACCAATTCGCGGATGATTAACGTGGGGAGGTAGCGCCGAAATACGACTGAAATTCGGCGATACAGTCGAAGAAGGCAGGCGATTCAATAACCACGAACTGTCGGCGGCGTTGTGTGGGACTCTGTGCCCAGGAGTAGTGGGAGATAAGCGATCGGAACTCTCGAAAGCCCCAGGTCTTGGTGAAGGCTCAATATGGGGTGGTGGGAGAAGTGAAGAAGTTCGAGGAAGCCGGGGTCCCGGGGGCTTGTGATGATGATAGGCGTTTAGAGATGGTGAATTCGCAGATCTCGACGGGTCGCGATAGTAGTGATTATTAGGTCCAGAATTAGTCGGTACGGAAGCGGGTTTATTAGAGTTTGTGTACGCATGTATAGCCCAGGGCGGCGAGACAGCAACTGCAACTGCAGCTGGAGGAGAATTAGATGACAACGACGCGCTCGGACGGTAATGGTCGTGGATTCTAGAGGATGAGATCTGACCGTCGTGCATCTCTTTGACTTCAAGCCAAACCAATCCGGCGATGCTACTGGATCCGAACCAAAAGCCAACAATTTCCCCCTTTCCCTTGTACACCAGTCCTGGCGATTTTAGGGGACTGCTAAGGGTAGTGGAGGTCGGGTTAGTGGAAGCCTGGGCCCTTTCCACTGGACGGAACAGCACAGTTCAAGTGCCAACTCGTGGGTTCTGCGGTGCGTTCGTGGAGAAAAGGCCCGCGAGCTAATGGGATGGAGCGAGGTCCGCTTCCGGCGCGATTGGCTATATCAGGTACTGCTGTACTGGAGAATGCACGGAACAGTTGTAGGATGTAAATGCGTATGGGTGCAAAATGGCATTCTCATTTCGGTGTCCTTTGGTCGGTATTCGTAGTCATTGAGGCCGTGGCTGAGTCAAGGGATGGGATGCAGAAGCCAGGTTGAAGCATTAAAGAACTCAAGTCGGTTCCAGAAACAGATCAGTCACCCCATAGCAGCAAACTTAACATATGCACATAAGTAGGTCGATAAACCAAACTTACTTATCCATGTCAGGGGAGAAGCCGTACCTGCATCTCGAGTTCTGGTTGGTGGTTTGAGGCATCGGTACCTAGGGATTGCGTTCTTGCTGTCTCCAATTTGTGACAGCCTAAAGAGTGACCGGCACTTGCCCTGTGCGCTGCCTTCCCCGGCGCTTCGGCCAATATTTCCACAGTATCAGCTGATGCAGTTCGAGTCTTCCAGCAGTCGCCAGGGTATCAGAGAAATTGACCGGCGAGAGCATAAGAAGTAGAATAATTCGGTCACTTTATTCAGGCTTAGATTGGCATTTGGGCTAATATTCTCTGACGACCTAAACCTGAGAGGACAATTCTTCTGCTAAGTTAGCAGGCACTAGGCAGTTCGCGTCCTAAGCGATGTTACTGTGCGGTGCGGTACTCCAAAGCTCCATGTCTCCACGCTGTCTCGTTTCAGTTCTAGCTTGTAGGTAGCCTTATGTAATGCCTGCAACAAACATCAAACATTCATCATAACCATACCAGTTTGAGCAGCGCGTCGCTTCAAAGTATCGCCAGTCGCGAAGCAATAATTTGGGTATCAAAAGTTGGAAGCAACAATTCTGACCTCTCATTCGTTCAATCCACCAACTCCTGCCATGGCTAGTGTCGATGATATCTTCAAGGTCAGTTTGTTTGTTTACATTTGCTCTGCAATTTCAGTTTCTAACAAGCTTCTAGAGCTCCGGCATCTCAGGCAAGCGCAAGCTTGATCCCATTCGAGATCCAAGTAAGTTTGCCAAACCTCGATCGCAAAGTTATATATCACTTATACGGCCCAAGACGAAATTTATAAATCCGCAAAATTTAACACCAACGACTCAAACCGCCATGCTCAAGTCGACGATGCGCAAGACGAAGATGAAGATATGGAAGCTGGCCCAGCACCTCCTCCCGCCGAAGACGACGATTTCGGCCCCGAGTTACCTCCTGATGACGACGAAGGCCGCTTCTTCGGTGGTGGTATAACGAAACAAGAATCAGAGATCCTCGACTATGTAGACGAAGCCGACGGCGGCAATGCGCCCGAAAAGATTGACGCAGCTTGGTTGCGGAAAACCGCTCTCAATTTCGAGAAGCGTATCAACAAGAACGCCGAGCTTCGCGCCAAATTCGAAAACGACCCTCAAAAGTTTATTAGCAGCGAAGCCGATCTTGATGCTGACATCAAAGGCCTCTCTCTTCTCTCGGAACACCCTGAACTATACACAGAATTCGTCAAGACAGGATGTGTCGCCAGTCTAGTCAGCCTTTTGGCGCATGAAAACACCGACATTGCCATCGACGCTATCGAGATTATGGGCGAGTTGACCGATGAGGACGTTTCTGCAGAGGAAGAACAGTGGAATGGCTTGGTAGATGCCATGATGGACGCTGATCTTCTGGGCCTTCTTGTCTCCAACTTCTCTCGCCTGAACGAAGACGATGAATCAGATCGCAATGGTATTTACCATGCTTTAGGGGTGATTGAAAACTTGTGTTCTCGACAATCTGTCGCTGAACGCGTGGGTGAGGACGAGAAGCTTCTACAGTGGCTCCTTCAGCGCATTCAACGAAAGGAGGACCTTGTCACTCAGAACAAGCAATATGCTGCAGAGATTCTGGCAATTCTTTCTCAAATATCTACCGCCAACCGAACCCAATTAATACGCCTTGACGCGGTGGATCTCCTTCTTCAGCTCGCAGCCCCTTACCGAAGACGCGATCCAGACAAGGGTGGTGAGGAGGAAGAGTACATGGAGAATATTTTTGCCACCCTAACGTGCTTGACGGATGAATCTACCGGAAAGACAAAGTTCATCGAGGCTGAGGGCGTAGAGCTCTGTCTTATTATGCTCAAGGAGGGAAAGAAGAGCAAGCAACCTGCTCTTCGTCTCGTCAACCACGCCGCAGGCGGCAACTCTGGCGTCGAAGTCTGTCAAAAGATCGTCGAGGCCGGTGGACTCAAGTCACTCTTTACTCTATTCATGAAGACTCAGGATCACCGACTAGCAGAGCATCTTGTGGAGATCTTCGCTTCAATGCTGCGTCTCTTACCCGCCAACTCGGCAGAAAGGATACGAACACTAGCAAAGTTCGTTGAGAAAGATTACGAGAAGATCACAAAGCTCATCAAGTTTCGCCGGGATTATGTTGCCAGGCTTTCACTGGCAGAGCAGCAAAATGACGCCGAGAAGGCCGTTACCTCAGCAGATGATAAAGAAATAGCTGAGCTGGAATGGTTGTCTCGAAGAATCGATGCTGGTCTCTTTACACTACAGACGATTGATACGGTTTTGGCTTGGTTGGTAGCAGAAGACACAGGCGCATCACGCAAGGTTAAGCAAGTGCTTGCCGAGCGAGACGAAAAGGTTTCAGTAATTGGGCGTACATTAAAGGAGCAGTTGGATGCTCTGGACACAACAGAGGAGAACCAGGATCTAAGGGACATGTTGAGTACTCTAGTCGAGTTTGTTCAGTAAACTTAATAATCAAAAAGGCGTCCAGCGGACGGAACGCCGCGGGGTGACCAGTATAGAACGCATGGCCTTGCTCTCTTGTAACAAATCCTCCTCGTGCCTAATCTATCGTCTTCCGAAGTGTAAAGCGAGCGCCGTTTATTATAAACATCGTGACTCCGTCGGGGGCACAGCTCAGGACGACTTGGTAGGGGCGACAGGGTTGACGTCGAAAACAGCGCTGAGGAGGTTCTTAATAACCTGAGCCTGGCCCTTCTTTCCAGCCTCCTGGATACCCTTGATTTGGGTATCGGCTTCCTTGTTAGCTTCAGCCTCGGCCTGTTCGTTGCCCTTGCTGTGCTACACAGACGTCAGCGACTTGGTAATTCGAACAACCGAAGATGATCATACCTCGGCCTCGAACTTCTTAAATTCATCGTCCTTCTGGGCCTTGTAGTTGGCTATCTCTTGCTTGGCTTCATCGCGAGCTTCCCTGACGCGCTTGGTGCGGTCTATCATTCGGAGTTAGACGGACAGATTACCAGGTCGAAAAGGAAATGGCGCTTACATTCTCGGGCTGTGTATCATCAAGTTAGCGATCTAAACAAGGCGGGGAGTAGTTGGGTTATCGAACTCACCCTTTTGAACAATCTTGGAAGCATCTTGCTCAGCCTAATGACGCTAGTTAGCTACAATACCGTATTGAGCACCAGCGCAAGGCAGATCCTACTCTGAGAAGCTCCTGGATGCCGGCCGAGTTCTGGGCAGACTGTCGAAGCGGGTTAGCAACATCATTCGCTCATGATCGCGATGGAGCTAACCATGATGTCGTGTTATGTAAAAGTCGTGGTGTTATAGCGATCTAATCAGTCGTGTGAGAAAGATGCGGGATTAGGTTCGAGGACCGGGTCGTGATGCGATGGTAAAGTGTCGATGAATGGAGTTGAAGATGGAGTTGCGAATGGCTGCAAGGCAAGGTACGGTACCTAGCAGTTGACGGCGGATTACGTCTGAGCTTGGGCAGGTGCTGTTGGAGCCAGCTGATTCGCAGGTACCGCTAGGTACCTTTGAGTTGGTGTCCGGGCTCTCCTCCAGTGGAATCTGTTGCGCTTAGCGCGTGTCGGAGCCGCGTTTCAGCCGCCATGCGCCTTCACGTCATGGCGTGATAGGTCCCTTCTTTTCGCAGTTGGATCATTCTTTTTCTGTCTAAATATTGTTCCGTACATATTATCGAGTTGCCCGACGACTTGAAGAACAACCTGGAATTGCAGCAATCGAGTAATTGCATTGATCATCGATAACCCATCAACGGCCGACCCGAAACTCCGACATCATGTCTCGAGCATCTAAGCTCACTCTGCTGGGCACTTCGCTGGGCACGGTCGGCATAGTCTTTGCTGTGCATTTCCAGCAGAAGTTCGAGCGGGAGGTACGTCGATCTTACACACCAGGCAGCTCCTACGATACACTCCAAAAATCATGTAGCTGTGAGGCTAATTCTGATTTATCAGGCTATGCACGAAGGTGTTATCCGCGATATGGAACAGCAGAGAGTCAAGCGAGAAAGACAATTGGACTTCGATTTGCAAAAACAACTGGAGGCAGAGTACAAACGGGAGCAGACAGTGCATGACTCGATAGCAGCAGCCGAGAAAAGTCTTCCAAATCGATAGCACAACGGCGAACATCAAGAATTAAATGTATTATTACTGTACACTCCTCTCAAAGCCACCAAGCTACCATGGTCACAATTCAAATTTGGTTGCATCAACGCGTTTCATTGTTTTTACTATCCTGACCCTGATGATATACTAACTCTGGACATGAACCCCCTCTCTACATTACAAAGCGTTATTAGGTTGCGCTGGCAGGCTTCGTATGTCTGCCAGGGTCACCATTCGAGGCTTGTTTTAATATATCTCCTCTTTTTGCCTCTTCTGTCTTTTCAATTTTTTCATGCCATTGACATTTAACGAATTGAAACTCCGGATCGGTTGGTAAACATTCTGGCGGCAATGTTCATGGCCTGTAGCTCCTGGAAGAGCAGCTTGGCGGCGTAAGGAATGTGGATCTGGGCAATCTTGGTCTTGTTCTTGCAAGGTCGGCACTCGAACGACTGCTTGGAAAGGTTGCTGGAATACATGTTAGGGGTTATTCATTGTCATGGGAAAAGTAAAACTTACGCAATCGGCGTCATGAGTCCACAAATTTCACAGACATGGACTCGGAAGGCATCAGACACCTCAAACAAACGTTCCTTCAAGAAGGCAGCAGCACCATGAGCAATCATGCAATCACGTTCCATTTCTCCGAATCGAAGACCACCATCTCGAGCACGACCTTCGACAGGCTGTCGGGTCATAATCTGGACGGGACCACGGGCACGAGCGTGGATCTTGTCGTCCACCATGTGACGAAGTCGCTGGTAGTATGTAGGTCCAAAGAAGACTTGGGCGCGGAGCTTACGTCCAGTGTGACCATTGTACATAACCTCGAAACCTCGAGACTGGTAGCCGTGCTTTCTCAGAAGTTCCGACACGGAATCGACAGTGACATCGGTGAAGGGCGTCGCGTCACCCTCCATACCCTCAAGTGTTGAGACTTTACTTAGCAGACACTCAATCAAATGGGCAATTGTCATTCGAGATGGAATGGCGTGAGGGTTGATAATAATATCGGGAGTCAGACCCTCTCTGCTGAAGGGCATATCCTCCTGTCGGTAAGTTACACCAATTGTACCCTTTTGACCGTGACGAGAAGCAAACTTGTCACCAATCTGGGGGATCTTGGTTGTTCGTACTCGGACCTTGACGTATTTGACATTGTCGGCGTTGACGGTCAAGATGACTTGATCAACAATACCGTTCTCTGTACTTCGCAGAGGTGTAGAGATATCGCGGCGCTGGTGCGACTGAGTTCTGGTACCGAGATCTTGATTCTCCTGATCGATAGGCGCAGTCTTGCCAATGATGATATCTTCACCTGACACTCGCACACCAGGAGCCACGATACCATCCTCGTCGAGCTTGTCGTATGTTCCATGCTTCATTCGAAGCGTTGTTTGTTGGAAGGGCTTCTCGAATATTTCTGTGTAGTTAAGACCGACCTTCTTCTCCTGATCCGAGTATGATCGGAAGAAGAGACTGCGGAACAGGCCTCGATCAATACTGCTCTGGTTCATAATGACGGAATCTTCCTGGTTGTATCCTGAATAACAAGCAATAGCAACAATGGCGTTTTGACCGGCCGGCAATTCACGGAACTTGAGAAACTCCATGGATCGGGTGGTGGCGAGAGGCTTTTGCGGATAGTAGAGAATATTGGCCATAGTATCCATACGTCGAGAGTAATTTGTCAAGAAGAAACCCATAGCTTGTTTACCCATGGCAGATTGGTAAGTGTTACGAGGAGACTGTAAATCGTTAGACAGGCTCAACTTGATCGGGTGTGGGGATACATACCTGGTTGTGATCGGGGAAGGGAATGATACTGGCACAAATACCCAGAATCATACTGGGATGAATCTCACAGTGTGTGTACATGTGAGTTGTGGGGTTGACCTTCGTCTTCAGACGCTTGTTGCGTTCTTCCTCTTGCTCCCTCTTCTCTGCTTCTTGCTTGGCCCGCTTCTCTTCCTCTGTAAGATTAACCTCGTCCTGCTTCTGTTCACGATAGATTTCGAGATCTTCAGGCGTCATGCAAATCATTGCGGTTTCTTCTTCCTCGGCGTCGAGATACTCCACAGCTCCAGAGCGGATGAGGCCCTCCCATCCAATCTTTTCCGATGGATCAGCAGGTGGCTCTGCCTGCTCCTGGGCAATCTTGTTCACGAGCTCCTTTGTCAATACTAGCTGTCCCTTATTGATGCCGGTTTCGTAATCATCCTCTTGTTGCACTGTGAAGACTGGTCTCATGACTCGGCCTGCATCAGAGAAAATCTTGAATTCGCGGTCACGGATGTCACGAACAAGGGAAACTTCGAACTGGACGTAAGACTTTCGTCGTGTGTCCAGGACGGAGTTCACCAGGTGCCTAGGATCAGGGTGGACGCCGACCCAACTTCCGTTGACGAAAACCTTGGTCGCGTGAGGATATCTTGTTGGTTCGTACTCTTCAACAACTTCCATACCTCTGTTGATCATGAATTCGATCAAAGGCTCGGCTGGCGAACCCACACTCACGTAGCACATCAGCGACAAGTTCTTGACCAGACCACAAGCCTGACCTTCTGGTGTCTCGGCAGGGCACACCAAGCCCCAGTGAGTGTTATGCAGCTGCCGAGGCTTCGCAAGTTTACCATCACGACCAATAGGTGTGTTGGTACGTCGCAAATGTGAAAGAGTGGAAGCAAATGTATATCTGTTCAACACCTGAGAGACACCAGCTGTGGAGCTTGCAGCCTTCTTTTGATCTCCCCAGTTACCAGTAGCCAGGGAGTACTTGAGACCATTGGACAGGGTTCCTGGCTTGATGGCAACGTTCAGGTTGAAATGCCGGTTAGACTCAACGCAACGCTTGAGATAGTTGGAAAGCTCAGTGTTCATTCGCCTTATAATGCCACGGAAGAGCTTGGCCAACAGGGGACCGGCAAGATCAAGTCGCTTCTTTCCAAAGTGATCACGGTCATCGGGCTCACGACGGCCGAGCGCGCACTGAAGAAGCTTGTGCACCATATAACCCAGGAAGAACGCCTTGCGGGTCTCGCTACCCTCTGATTGGGAAATATGGGGTAGTGTCTCCTTCTGGAGAATGTCCTTTGCGACACGAACACGCTTCTCACGTCCGAGACTGGCCTGGTCTCGGTTTCCACGCTTTCCGATGAAATCGAGAGCAACTTCTCTGTCCTGGACACAGAAAGCTTCCTCGATACAAGGACGAAGCATTTCCAACATTTGACTATCGTTTCTGTCATAGCAAATGTGGTTGAGAATATCCTCATCAGAAACAACACCCAAAGCTCGGAAGACGATGGCAACGGGGAGATCAGCCTTGACGAATGGTAGAGTAGTCTGGATAGTTTGACCAAAGCCACCACGAGCAGAGTCTCCCTTACCATACAGCTTCATCATAAGACTGGAGATAAGACGTGAGCCCTTCTCAAGGGCACTTCGAATCTCAGCAGTGTAGGTAAAGGGGCTGGGCTGGGCTTTCTTGAAAACCTGGACGATATTGGCGGCAGAACGTTCCTGGGCGATCAGGACCTTTTCACTACCGTTGATAACGAAGTAACCACCTTGATCGTAGGGACACTCGTTAAGTGTGAACAGTTCCTCGTCCGAGTGCCTGCTCAGATGGCAAATCCTGGATTTGACCATGATAGGCATCTTACCCACAAAGACCATGTCTGATTGATCATCCCCACCCTTCATACTTTCACCACTCTCCTCGACCTCCCAAACGAGCTTGGTAGGATGAATTCCGGTTCGCCTGTACTCCGCCTGCTGCTCTTCGTCCATCTCGTTAAGAGGAATCTCCTTGTCGATGGCAACGGACACCTTCTTATCGATCTTGAGGTAAGTCGGTGAAGCATAGGTCAGGTTTCGGTCACGACACTCGTAAGGTAGGAGTGAAGTAACGGTACCGTCCGTCTCACTGATAGACGGACGGGAAACCAAGACACTGCCAAACTTGATCTCATATCGGCGAAGTGCGATCGACTGTCCAGGGGGCGAAGGCGGATTGTGCTGATCGAGAGAGATGTTGGCGTATTCGTTGACAAGATCCTGGACAGTAGTTTGTGTGAACTCATCGAAAGAGTCGGTCTGCTGCGATGCAAGACCCTTTGTCTCAAAGAAAGATGAGATCACAGTCCAGCAATCCTCGGGTGTGATACCCTCTTCGTAGCCATAATCGTAGTCGGAGTCGTTCTCGTAAGAATCGTCCATGATGTCGGTTTGAGTCGCTTCAGTTTATATAATGGGGTATCCGGTTTGTATTAGGTGTTGCGACAAGGAATTGTCGATCGAGTCGATAAAGATGCGCCGGTAGGCAGTTGCGTCGAAAGTTATTCAGCGAAGGACAAAGGAGCTAGAACAGCGAAGGCAGGGCGGTCAGTTTCGGACCTGGCACCTGAAGCACCCCGTGAGCATCTGCCGATAGATTGGGCAGATCGACAACAATCTCTAGCCAGGAGATGAGGTGAGGTTGGGGTATGCGCAAGGTGCGAGTAGGGGTGGAGAGGTGATGAATTTGTTAGACAATGAATCTTAACTTAGCATTCAGGAGCCTGAGGTTAAGGCGACGAGACGCGACAGAAATGCACTAATCCTGATAGCGTTAGTGTGATGTTGGTTCCGCCACGTTGATGAATAATACAAGTGCGGCGGTGTCTGTGGCACTCGAAAGTCTAGAAGCTTTGACTAACATCCTGAGGCAGAAATTTTGAATGCTCACAGGTATGTGACAGAAGAATTGTTCTCGAAGGCTTGGAGTGTTAAAATAACGTACCTAATTTAAGAGCGGTTCTCAACTGTCATAAAGCTACTAAACTGTTTTATTTATTGCGCTTCTAACGTCTTCTTCTTCTGACATTCTGAGGGCTCAGCTCATTACCATCTCAGTCCATTAAATTTCTCTGTGCTGCATCCACGATCCCTGTGCAAATCAGCTCATATTCCCTCGAGCATCACATAACCTTTGATGCAGGTGCGTGGCGACGTGCTTACTGTGAGGAAATGAGATAGGGGGAAGCCTACGTATGTACATACGCTTGTCATGTAAGGCACACTAGACTATCTAGACTTGAAGCCATCGCGGCTTCACAGTGAGAACAGAATCTGCCGTTGATCCGTCACATCCGCGAATCCGAAGTCTATTTGTTTCATATCTTGGCGATTCGCGTTGTGTTCCATTCGGCAGTGAGTGACATGCTGATGCTAGCTGTATCAACGGTTTATGCGGCCCGCGGTTATAGTGACAATCCAGCGCTAATCTTCCCTTACAAGGATTCATGTCAGGGATGGGTTGAGGAGAGCTGCATCTGTAATGAAGCTCAATAAAGGTTCTTAATTAGTCGACTTGCCTTTGAAAATTCTCAACCGCGAAGAATGAGGTCCATCCATGACCTGATCCTCTACTGGTCCTGGAAACCAACCACCAAGTGTTGAGTGAGATCTTTGGTCTCATAGCCACAAAAGGATTCTAGAATAGTTCCAACTAATCTCGTAATCCGCGGTTACCCGGCTGTTGGATTCGGTGGTTCATATTAACCACCTACAACGTGCATCGGTCTTGTCCACTTCCAGAACTTCAACGTTTTCCTCGATCGTTCAATCTCCAATCTCAGTCGTCTGAATCCCTGCTCAATTTCGGATTAGTCGGCCGAGAAGCTGTCAAATCTCCACAACTAATCCTGAAACCAAAATCTCCTCGTCCTCATTTCTCGCTCGTTCGGTCCAGCCTTGCCGTCCCATGCTCCTCACACCAGATCTGAAGCCTCTTATTAGTGGGAGATCTGACTCCGGACCCGATATGCTGACTAGCTCGATACATTGCACCACCATCTGGTCTTCATCTTGACTTACATGATCCTTTCGTGTTGTACCTGCGCTAGTGTACATGCACGACGGCTGAACTAACGGACCACTTGGAAGAATGTGCTCATGACATCTTGGATTTGTTGGCAGGTATTGAAGCAGCAAGGTCTAACCATGTAGGATCAGGGCTTTGGGATCTGTATATAAGATGGGAGTTCACAGCTGTGTCCTAGGTGTTCGACGCTGAAGCACTCCATTCCATTCACATTCCTTCACTTCATTCCTTACTTTATATACACTCTCTTTCAAACAAATTCACTCTTTAACAAAACCAATATCTTGCATCATGCGTTCTTTCGCTCTCCTCGCCCTAGTCGGTCCTCTTGCCGTGAGCGCTGCTTCTGGAAGTGGCCGCTCTACTCGATACTGGGACTGCTGCAAGCCTTCTTGCTCTTGGAGCGGCAAGGCTAAAGTCAATGCTCCCGCTCTGACTTGTGACAACAAAGACAACCCCATCACCAACACCAACTCTGTCAACGGCTGTGAGGGTGGCGGTTCTGCTTATGCTTGCACCAACTACTCTCCTTGGGCCGTGAACGACGATCTGGCCTATGGCTTCACTGCTACTAAGCTTGCTGGTGGCACCGAGGCCAGCTGGTGCTGTGCTTGCTATGCGTATGTCTTAGTCGCTCTATTACATCTTCCCGTGTTTTCATGCTAACTGTTTCTCTCTCAGTCTCACCTTTACGACCGGTCCCGTAAAGGGCAAGAAGATGATTGTCCAGTCCACCAACACTGGAGGTGACCTCGGTGACAACCACTTCGATCTTATGATGCCTGGCGGCGGAGTCGGTATCTTCGACGGATGCACCTCTCAGTTCGGAAAGGCCCTCGGTGGTGCCCAGTACGGCGGCATCTCCTCTCGAAACGAATGTGATAACTTCCCCGAGCTGCTCAAGGATGGGTGCCACTGGCGATTTGACTGGTTCAAGAACGCCGATAATCCTGACTTCACCTTCGAGCAGGTCCAGTGCCCCAAGGAACTCCTTGCCATTAGTGGTTGCAAGCGTGACGACGATTCCAGCTTCCCTGCCTTCAGTGGCAACACCACACCCAGCAAGGCCAAGCCCAGTGGTAAGAAGACTACTGCTGCTTCTCAGCCTCAGAAGACCGAGCAGGCTGTCCCTGTTGTTCAGAAGCCTTCTACCAAGGCTTCTGAGAAGCCGGCTGCTACTAAGCCCGCCTCTGAGCCTGTTGTTCCCAAGCCGGTTGTTTCCAAGCCTGCTGTCTCCAAGCCTGCCGCCGCGAACCCCACCAAGGTTGTCAACAAGCCCAAGTCAACCTCAAAGGTCGGTGGAACCAAGACTCACAAAAGTTGTTCTGCCACCAAGCCTACCAAGCTCGCTGCTCCTCAGAAGTCTGCTGTCGCTATGTACTACCAGTGCGGTGGCTCCAAGTCCGCCTACCCCGATGGCAACCTCCCTTGCGCTTCCGGAAGCAAGTGTGTCAAGATGAACGATTACTACTCTCAGTGTGTCCCCAACTAAGTGGTAGATCCACGAGGTTGATGTGGATGTGGAGGAGAGACCGTAGCAGGTCTCTCGAAAGGGGTCTTCTCTTTTGGGCAGGCTTGTCATTGTAAAACATGGCATCCTGGACCCGGTGTTCGGCCCGTGTTGTACATATCTAGCCTTCTCCGTATATATTTATGAAACCTCATGTCGGTGACGAACTGGCTGTAACCATTGACATACTTGTCGAGACAATTGTTTTGTGCCTTTTCTTGGTTTTCGGTGACATTCGCCTCTGCCGATATCTTGATGGGTGTTGACAATTCAGATTGAAATAAGTTTTCTATGAATGCATATCTTAATGCCTATGTTGAATTCTACGACAGGCAATATACGCTGCTATTAAGTTCCAAAAACTCCCAGCCAAATGGCCGTCTAATAAATGCGTTAAGTCGTGGCTATTTCTTAATACTTTTCTGGTACTCAGTATAAGCAGATACCACCAATCTCATCGTCCATGGTCCATGATCCAGCAAGACCTTTGATTTCCACATCTTCTGTCAAGCTCACATTGTCTGGAAGAGTCTTACCAAGGAAGAAATCATTCTTACCCTCGGTATGCATTTTCCTCTTCATGAAGCGTCTTGTCCACTCCTCAACAGCAGGCTCGCCTGTCTCGTCCCTTGCTTGTTTCAAGAAAGGAATCAATGCAGTGCCACCTGTGCCCTTCTGGTTATCCCTGTTTTTACGCGACGCGATAGCGAGGTTGACCTTGTTACGGGTCACTTCAGGGCTCCTTGAGCGACTGCGAGCACGAACTTGCTTTGATGGGTTGATGATGTAACGGGTGACGATATTGATGTGCTTATCTCGGAATGCACTAAGCATAGCCAGGCATGCATCGTACGCGAGACATAATTGCTTATCGGATTGGTGCTCCTCGACATACTCGCGGATGTTTGCAACGCTGGATACATCATTGAGGAATCGAGCATGAGGTCCGGGCATGTAGCGTCTCATCTCCATGATGAAGTTGTGTCGGTGCGAAGCGCGACCGCGATCGCTATCAGATGATGGGTCGCGAGACTCTCCCGTAGGACGGTGTTCAATGCCGAGAATGATGTCAAAGAACTGTATCAAACTGCTCTGAGCATTGCTACCACCACTGTACTGTCGGTAACTCTCCTCGCCAGAACCATCTTCGTAAATGACACCATTGGGGAGGCCAGCCTCTGCCATATTCTTGCTACCAGCAAGGAACGGTCGGATACGGTGATAAAAGATAGTTGGGTCGCAGCTCTCATGCATCCTCTGGAGAATATTTGTAAGATCTGTTAGACGCTCTGCGAAAGTGCGCAGGCATCGAGTGACGGCCGCGGTATCTCCATGGCGGGCAGCTGCGATAGCCGTCAACATAAGAGGAATAATTGGGGCTCCGCGAGCCTCAATAGCCACCGACACAAGATAGAACCATGATTCATCGAGGGCGCCGGTGTATGTGTTGAGAGTGGCGAGGTTCTCGAGGTTATCAATGTCCTCGTCAACGAAGAGCGGTTTAAAGTTCCAGAGACAGACAGCGGCATAGGTGGCGACTGGCGGTACTTCTAGGTGTGCTGAGATCTCCAGAAAGGGAACTGAGATAGACGCTGGTAGGCGGTCTGATGGTGAATCACCTCCCCAGATGTATCCGTGGGCCATAAAGCCTAGTAGCGAATAGGCGCGGCGCCACTCGGCCTCATGTTCGAGGCCGATTGTAGAGAGAATTGGTAGTCTGTCAATAACACCACGCAACCTGCGACTGAGAATGAGGGCCTGAAGGTTGGCGGCGATAGCCTCCCATTTGTTGTAGTAAGGATCCGGTAGGCGAGTTAATGGTAGAGTGTCCGGAAGGAAGCCGTGGGTAGGAGAGATGCCATACTCGGCCAGCACAGGAATAGAAGGAAGCATTGTGATTGTAGTTCTTTTCCTCCTTTTCTCTATGAGTTTATGGGTTGCGTGAGAGGGGTAAATCGTTTATGAAGGAACGTAAAGAATCAGGAGATGAGAGAATATAAGGAGCCGGCTTCCGGCAACCGGAGGGACGGCAGAGTGGGGCCGTTCCGGTAGATAGGTACTCAGTAGAGCGCACTGGGGCGGCCTTTTCACAGTCTGGGGTAGTAAAGAGCCAAGACCGGTAGTTGAAGGAAGAATGGAGTTGATGGAGAAAGAGCAAAAAGAATGGCCTGGTAGAAAATCCGGGGAAAGACTGTAGTCATACTATCGCCTCTATAAATGACTCTCCATCTCTTGCTCTCTTCCTATGTTTTCTCGTGCTAGCTTTGCGGCGAAACGGTTGAGCAAAGACCATGATTGGCTGGTTCGGTTGAGTGGACAGTTGAGAAGAAAAGAAAAATGGAACCGATCTGGATGCCGCGCAAGTGCGGCGCTGTTTTAATTAGCGCGCCTAACAAGTTTTTTTATTCTCTGGTCTTCCAGTTGAGGAATCAAGTGTGCCAAAGAGGTTACGGAGGTGCCGGCTTCTCCACGGACGTGAGGCCGGGTTGGGTGGTCTGATGGCTCCGTCATCGGCATGTTGATTTGTAACATTCAGATATGCATTAAGAGATAGAATTTGAAAGGACGAGTGTTGATATTATGTTACTTAAGTATTTGCTCGATAGTATTTAAGGTTTGTATCTGATGCTACACCAGCAGATTGTCTAGTTGCGAAAAGAGTCTCTGAATGGTCCGTCCGTACTGCACTACCCTATAGACAAATGCTTCTGTATTATTTCCGATGTAGAGGAACAAGTATCGTGAGAATAAGGCTCCCCGTCTCTTGACTGATTATCCACCCATTGGTATTAACTAACACGTTAATCCAGATAATGCCTATGATCTTTCAGGTTAAACGATTAAAAAATACCAAGTCAAGGTGCATATATGCAAGTCCATTTTGAGACCTGCACGCTTCGTCGTCAGACTACTTTATTTCGATCAAATATCCATTGAAGTTGTCTCAATAGATGATACACCTCAGAAAATGTTTCATAGTTTAGGTATGAGGAGCTTGATTATTTCCTAAGTTGTGATCTTCGGATCATCAAATGTAAATGCAAGACATCGCATTAATTGCGTCTTCAAACTTCAAGGACTTAAACCCCCACCCCCACTATCCGCGGGTCGGGTCGTTTTAGGAAGGTGCGTGGTACGTACCTCTATTACGTCGGTTCCATGTGGATGTTGTCAAAGACGCACGAACCACCAACCAGGCAAGCTACGACGACCTTCAAGGTCAACTACATTGGATGGGAATAGCTTCCTCCTTCGTCATTGTTCACCTTTCAGCACATTGGCCCACGATATCAGGGTTAGCGACACGATGCCCGTACCACAGCATGTGCTGAACTGGCTCTATAGCGTCCTTACCAGCGTGTGTATCTCTCCTCACGATTCCCCGCTTGTCGTCTATCACCAAGTCCAAGGCTAATATCAACGCGCTCAATAGGAATATCACGATGTAAACCGCGCTTATAATGATGTCGCACAAGCGCTAGACCACTTTTCTTCCTTGTCGCCCAAAACCGATGTCCATAGTACGTGATAATTAAAGCTACTAGAGCTATCGACAAGCTCACGCTTTAACCTCAACCTGTTCTGTCGCATTCGAATATTGATTGACCTTGCCAGCTTTTTCGAATGGGGCCAATGCCTTGCTGCTGCATCTCTCAGGGACGCTCCCCGTCAACTTTCGCGGAACTACATACCGGTTCCCCTTATCAATATGGGTACCACACGCATACCCACGAGAGCCGCCTATGATCTACGTTGTACCGACCGAGACGATGATGATACGACCAGGACAGCACATTGATCCGCAGGGTCTCGTATATCATCCTTACCTAGTTGGATGGGCCGAATACTGGGATGTACGTTGCCGCCCAAGCCGTAGCTATAGGTGATGCAAGTTGCTGACAAGATGTGTAGAAGTCCAATCTTCGCGACTTTCTGAATATCCTGACCGATGTCTTCGCAAAAGAACCCCCAGTTGTGGCTAGACAACCGCAGCAAGCTCGACCACCTCCTGTGCATGCTACTCCGACACCTCCTCCTGTCCCGCCTCCGCCTCCTGGTATGGGACCGGCTTCACGCCCTGCGACACAGGATCCGCACTCTTCAGATCAGCCGCGTCCTCCTCCTCCACCCCCCAAAGCCCCTCAGAATGCATCTCCTGCGCAAAATCGACCACAAACTGGGCCACCATTGCCTCCAATTCCGGGACAGTCTCCCGTGCAGTCTAATCGCATGTCACGCTACGACTCAGCTCCTCCTCTACCACCCCAAGTTAGGAGCCCGCCTGCGCAGGATCCGCGAATGCTTCGTCCGCAAGAGCAGTATCCGACTCGTCATATGCCTCCTGCTGGGCCGCCAATGGCGGCGCAACCCAGACACATGAATGATACACAGTCATTTACGCCTTCATCTCAACAACAATGGCAGCAAATGCCACTACAGCAACAGCAATATCAACAACCTCCACAACCGCCGACATGGGCTCAAGCTGCTCCACCACAACAAAGTCCTGCGAAACCACCTCCACCTCCTGATCTGCTTGACGAGCCCTTAGAGCTAGCATTGCCCAATACTACAGTAGCGGCACCTCCGATCCCACCCAATCCCGAGAAGGATGCGCTCTTACGGCAGTTGGCTCAGACACTGTACTCGATTAGAATGCGCAGCAGGCAGCAGAACGACTCAAGCATGGCTGGCTTACAAGCACAAAGAACAGCAATGTTGTCAGCGATACCTGCTTTCCAAGCTGAAGGCGGCCAATTGACGCAGCTTTCTAATGTACTAACGTCGAACTCTAATATTCTACACGATGCCCTTCATAAAGCGGATGCAGTCATTGAGGGATCCAAGAGCCACCCTGTGCCGGAAGTCGATGAGCTACTCGTAGCTCCCACTGTGGTCGCAAACCAGCTTTACACGCTAGTGGCAGAAGAGCGAGCTCTCGGTGACGCTATATTTATGCTCGGCCGGGCTGTTGAACGCGGACGCATCACTCCTGCAGTGTTTGCAAAGATGACACGGCATCTTGCAAGAGAGTGGTATTTAAAGAAGGCATTAGTACGAAAGATTGGACAGGGGATGGGTCTTGCCGCATGATCAAAGACGGGAAAGGATTAACGACGCAGCTCTCATGCCAAGTGGGTGGATTTGGTATTGTTCATGTATGCCTCCAGGATTGTGCATGTAGGGCAGTGTCAGGCACTTGGCGAGATCTGACAAGCAGCAGGGGGATTACGACACCCTTCGCTTTTGAAACAAAACCAGACGATCAAGACGGTTCGACCGGCTAGCTGGAGGCGCATGAAGTCTATCTCACATTTTGAAGCCATGAACACGGCTTAAAGGTCCCAAAACGATCTGGGCTGATGGGGCACGCGGGAGGATGATATAGTCTGGACGATCGAGACCAATGCGGACGGCCCCTGGTCTCAAATACACATTGCATTACGACAGTTTACGCGCACGGAGTCAGGAACCGGAAAAAGAAGCGAAGCCATCATCTGTTTAGCCATACAGCTTGCATTTGCCATGGCCGTTAGAGTACGCCCATCGGAGGCTCTCGACCTGTCAAGATATGCACGGATCGATCCCTGAGCAGCAATCAATCCGAACGAGCCTAGCGGGCCAAAGAACAATACTAAGCCTCCAGCGCCACAAAATGCAAGAACAATACTAAGGCCAGCCTCTCCCCACCGTCCTTGGCATTCTTAGTTGATTGATGTGATGTGATACCTTCTTTGAAATGCATTTATCTCACTTCACTTACTCACATTCTTCCCACCGCTGACAATATCCTGACTAGATAGACTAGTGTTTGTCTTCAAGACCGTTCTCGCCTGTACTAATCTTGGCTTTCCTCTTCTTGTGATTCCTTGACCATGTTGCCACTTGCTCATCTCTCCAACGTCAATCTTCCCCTGTCACAGCTTGTTAAACCAAGAACATCTCAAACAGCTCCCGTGTCTTTTACCATATATATCTTGAGCTCAGACCTCTCGTATCTCCGTTCACTGCGGCTTCTTGAACTATCCTTTCCTTGCCATTCGGTAGTCATTCTACCGCCAACAACCCTCACTTATCTTCTCTATATCGCCTTCTTCAACTGTCTTTCGATAAGCAGGTACCATGTCGGAAGAAGCCTTCGACCCGTTCACCCAGAACGTAACCTTCTTCGCCCCCGATGGCAAGACGGAAATCAGCATCCCTCTAGTTGCCATTGACGAGATGCGTCACAGGATGGTCAGCATGACTATCAACTATGCTGCACAACTCGGAGCCTGTCTCATCATGCTGGTCGTGATCCTCGTCATGGTCCCCAAGGAAAGGTTCCGAAGGCCCTTCATGATTCTCCAGGTCATCAGTCTTGTCCTTGCCTCCTGTCGAATGCTATTGCTTAGCATCTTCCACTCATCGCAATTTCTCGACTTTTACGTTTTCTGGGGCGACGACCATAGTCGCATTCCTCGCAGCGCTTACGCTCCCTCTGTGGCCGGCAACACCATGTCTCTCTGTCTCGTCATCTCTATTGAGTCAATGCTCATGAGCCAGGCGTGGACAATGGTCCGACTGTGGCCCAACGTGTGGAAGTACATCATTGCTGGGATGTCACTCGTTGTGTATATCATGGCTATCAGTGTTAGGCTCGCAAACACCATCATTCAGAACAACGCAGTTCTCACGCTGGAGCCGGCGTACCACATGTTTTGGCTCATTAAGTGGGCAGTCATCATGAACGTTGCCTCTATCTCATGGTGGTGTGCTATCTTCAACATCAAGCTCATCTGGCATCTCATCTCGAACCGAGGCATCCTCCCGTCCTACAAGACATTCAGTCCCATGGAAGTTCTCGTCATGACCAACGGTATCTTGATGTTCATTCCAGGTTTGTACTCTGTGGTCATACTCCCTTGAAGACCACAAAGCTAACCGGTTGCAGTCATTTTTGCTTCACTCGAATGGGCTCACTTCGTAAATTTTGAGTCAGCATCCCTCACTCTCACATCCGTCGCCGTGATTCTCCCACTAGGCACTCTCGCCGCCCAGCGTATCGCCGGCAGCGCTCCCAACAGCGCCAACTCATCCGGTGCCTCAAGCGGAGCCCGCTACGGCATCAGCGGACCCAGCTCCTTCACAGGCTTCAAAGCACCCAGCTTTAGTACTGGCACCACTGACAGACCTCACGTCTCGATCTACGCCCGCTGTGAGGCCGGTACATCATCTCGCGAGCACATCAATCCTCAAGACGTGGAGCTCGCCAAGATAGACGCCGAGACTGATCACCATGTCCGTGTGGACAGAGCCTTTCTTCAACGCGAGGAGCGAATCCAGCCTCCTCTTTAAGCGGTGTACAACACAACATTCCCTTTCCACTCACCAAAAGTCGCATTTCGGAGTTAAGCATTCTACATGTTTCGAGCAAAGTGCTCAGAACCAAAACACCAACATCTAGCGCGGCGTATCGGCAAATCTTCAGTTGCACATTGATTCCATTTTTTTCCTCAAGCGAAGAGCCTTGATACCCCAACCATACCGTTGACGCTCGAGATACCTCGAGACACCTCGGATTTTACTTTCATTGTTTATTTCATTACTGGCTCGCATGGTTTCTAATCAAGGATAATATTCATAGTGTTGCTTTTTATTAGTTGGAAGATACCTAGGTAGTCAAGTCAAGCGCACTGAGCGCTGAATACATCAGATTGACAACCATTCCGTCTTCACCATTTGTGATGTTGAAAATCAACCCGGAGCTGACTTTCGTCAGTGGCAAATGAGACAATGATGAGTGCGATCTGACTGAATGACTTGTATACTGTATAACAGCTACCATCTAAGCCCGAGTCGCACCAAGATACCATACCCAATGATTTACTCGTTCATCTTGACAGGATTTGTACAATGAGGCATTTATCTATTCGCTACGGCCACCAGAAATCTTTCTGACTTTCTCCTTACACAAACTGACAAGTCGTTTCAGCTCTTTCCCATTCATTGGCTTGGGTTGTTCCAGCAAGCAACGTGCCTTTGAGACGGGAAGGCTATCGTCAGAAACACTCTTGAGATTGTCCTCAAGGAGTTCAATTAGCTCAAGTTCTTTCTCAATATCTGGAAGGGAAAGTTGGTTGGCAGCCCGAGCAAGTATATTCTTCGTACGAGAGAACCGCCTTTGAGGTTCGGCAAACAAAGGAAGGGGCGCTACACCCAGTCCAGCCTCGCCATCCATGTTGAAGCCCGGTCGGGCACTGGGCGCTCGAGAGAAAGACAAAGGCTTTTCTAGCACTAGAGGTGAAATCTCATTGGTAAGAAACGTTTGTTTAAGAATAGGCTGTATCGGGATAACATCAGTGGTGCAAGGTGACAATGCTTCGCCAGCTACTGTTGCAGCCTGTTCTTCTTGCGCCACCGGACTGGTATCAGAACTTCGCAACACGGAGTCACCGACGTCTCTCGAGCTCGTGGTGCTCCATTCCGATGGTGTCCTTCGACAGGACGTAGATATCCGCCGTAACTTGCCTCGGAATGATCTAAGAGGGGCTATGGTAGAATCCTTTCGTCCATGCTCACCAGAGTTGGTACGAAAATTGCGTGTGTCGGTAGTCGTGCGGAGAGGCTCGGGAACTGAATTATGGTGGTCCAGCGACTCGAAAAGACTAATCTTTTGTTGCAAAGGCGAGTCATTCTTCTCAGTGTTCCGACGTCTGACAGGAGTGTGAAGTGGTTTCAAGAAAGACTGACTTCGGTACGGGGCGTAACTTTTAGACCTAAGCGTTGATGTCTTCAATTCTTCCGACTCTGTAGAACTGCACGACTTCAGTAGTGGGATTCTCGATGGTGAGATTGGCGACCCAGTTTCTGTCGGAGCTGATTCTTGGCATTCATTGTCAGCAGAAGCAAATGCAACCGACGGCTGTTCCTTTGACTGGCCAAATCTCTTTCGAAGACCTGAGATTTTGGAATGTGGCAGCTTCGAACGATCCGTGTCACTTGTACCTGTCAATTTGAAAGACATGAGATCATTCTTGTTGATAGGGATCTGGTCAAAGGCACCAAGAGTTCCAACATATTTGTTTCGGTGACTTGAGGTTCCGCCCGATACTGTGTTGGAAAATGAAGAAGCCATCTTTCGAGCATGATCCATCCATCCATGGTTTCGGTTCTCCCCTATTGAGAGGTTCCTTTCCGCAAGATCATTTTCCACCAGGGAATTGAATTTAGCCTCGTGTATCGATACCCTCTGATCTACTTGTGGCGATGCCTCTGTGTACTGAGATCGGATGTAGCTTGGGCTTGCATCCGGTGCAGCCTTCACATAGTAACTTCGCTTGAAGGACGCCCACGAATCATCAGATCGGTTTAAAGGCGATCTCCATGTGCCAAAAGGATCGTCAGAAGAGAGAAGAGTCCGCGGCGAAGGGACAGGTTGGGGTGCCGGGGAGAGTGGCTTCGAAGGTGTCCTTAATTCGTTGCCGGTCGACTCAGGGGTAACAGCAGCATTGTCCGTGGAGGAATGAGCAGCGGATCGTTTGCTCTTGAGCGACCGCCAGCTTTTCCAGTGCGCCAATTGTAATGGTGGCCTAGGGATCAAAGACCCTCCTCGAGGGGTTGATGGTTCTGTGTACCCCGTCAATAAATGCATAATGGGATCGAGCCAGCGCCATGCTTACCGGGCTGCTCACTTGTTGCCTCGAATATCATCCTCCTTTCGGCAACAGACTTTTGTCTCGATTTTGTATCAGCATTGCTGATCGGGACTATAGGCGATTTAGTTCCAAAGGTTTGTGCCCGACGAGTGAGGGCAGGCTCCAAGCTCGAAGTGGCAAAGCGAACGGGTGAGAAACGACTGTCGATTGAGCTTCTCTCTCGTGTAATTGTCGATCCTTGAGACTTCCGCTTTGGTGTTTTCGACGCAGTCAACCCGACTACAGAAGGATGACTGATGGCGGTGACAAGTTTGGAGTTTGGCGATGCATGAGGCGAATTGCCAACCGAGGCCACAGCATCGAGGAACTCGAACTTGGAGACAAGCTGGGCCAGTCTACTACTAGCCGGGCTGCGAGTGTCTGAGTTTTCAGATATAATCTTACGCGGCGAGGTCATGTTGTTCTAACAGAAACAGAAACTCCAGATCCGTCCTAGAATTGGGGTGGTAATACTGGTTGGATAGATCACGTCGTTAATACTTGAAACGAAGAGAAAGTGTTGGTGTTGATGCCTTCAAAATCTGCTCAAAGGATGTGGTTGAACTCTGCCTATGATAACATTGTAGAAACAACAAATACGTCTGCAATGTGGTAGTTGAATATCATGAGGCTTTGGCATGGATGGCAGGAGCGCCCCGGTTCTCAATAAAGAACTGACGGGGAAGTCGCGATCCGTCTTTATCAACATCGCTCCCACACACCAATCATGCGCATTTCCAGCCGAATTAAGTGAAAGCACGCAGAAATCAGTCGCTTTGGAAAGATAATAGAGACGTTTTGTCATGTCCAGTCCGTGAGTGTTGATCATGTCGATTTCTATGCAGCCCATATCATAATGCCTTTCTATAGGCACAGGCTGACCTTAAAATCCCATCTTCTAAAACGTACACTGACTCCAACTAATGTACAAGCGATTCGATTAAATAATGCACAGAGGGGAGGCGGTTGTTGGCGCATTCCCAACTTTTGATGAACATCCTTCCCTTTCAAATTCCCTGGTCCCGTATCGTTGCGGCGTCATTTACTGGCTGTCAAGAGGTCAACTCGATATTCTTTGAGGGTCTGGTGGTCGCAGTGTCGACTTACGGAGGCAGAAGGATCTCGCCCCAAGAGCTGGACAGGAATGTCACAACAACCTATTCCACTTGATCAGCACACTTCCATTGGATCCCCTCTCATGCGAGAGTAGATCGAGACCAAACATACACCAAAGATAGCGATGCTGCGGACGACAGCGGCGTTCTCGGACGAGGTAAGAGCGTCATAGGTGGAGCCGATAACACCCTTGGGAGCACGGCGGGATCGAGGCTCAACAACGATGCGCTTGGGGGGCATTGTGATAAATTTGAAATTGGCTTCGTGTGGGAATTCGTAGGGACCTGGTGGGTCGAAAGAATGCGTATGCGCGGCGTGAGTGAGGTTGTTGACGTCGTCGTTGATTTCGAGGGAAATTTTCGGATACAGCTTAACTGAAGCTTTCTCTGATAGCGCGGATAAGGTCACATGATATGCGCTTCCAGAGTGACGAAAGTGGTGGTAGTGAGGTCCAGTGGGAGTGGCACTTGCTGCCCCACCATGACAGAGCATCACCAGGACTTCACGGCCTTTGTCATCTTGTTATCGCAGTGTTATCAATCAATGTAATCGTTTCTTTATCATCGTATAGCCATACTTATATCCCTGTCAGTATTACCAACTGATCCTGAGCTTGGAAGCATATAAGTGCAGCCTGAAATTCTGTCTTGACGTTAACATAAACAACATTAGCACTCTGTACTTGAAGACTACATATAAGAGTGACTCGACTTGAGAATAAAGAACCACATTACTTCAATTTCACCCACCAACCCGCTTATTCAGCTACGGAATAGCAAAAAATATTCTACCAGAATGGAATCACCAGGACCAGGAGGCTTCTTGCCGACAACTGGTGGCCTTCCGTCACCCGCGCCATCAACAGCCTCATCTTATGCAAATAACATCCAAGGTCTTCCTGCACCAAGAAATAAAGCATTAAAGCCAAATTCCAGCAAGGAGTTCATGGTTCGAAGATATGCTGAAGAGCAGCTGTTGTTAGCAACGCGACGTTACGTCAAGAAGTTTGGCAACGCTGAGCCAGATGATTCAGTTGTGGGATATAAGAGGTTCGGTGAGGTCTGCAAAGACTTGGATAGCGTCATTAATGTGTTGTGGCGCTCAGGCACTCGTGGGTTACCCTGAATCTCAATACAATTTTGTCACTAATGAAGATTTGCAGCAACATTACAAATACCCTTCTTGCTACGTCTCACGAGTGACTTTACTCGATACGTCCGGGGCTTCCCACCAGCACCAAAAGCTTCATTCGCCATTTTGCGCAAATTGGATCACTGTTTTGCTAGCCTTCTTTCAGGTCAAGATGTTGAAACTCATGAGACACTACCGGGTTTTGAGAACGGACTTCGCGGCGGTATGACAACTACCGAGATGATCAGATGCCGAAGTCTGGTTGACCAATGTCGCGTGTTGATGGTTGAAGTGATGAGGGACCCTGCGGAAGAAGACGAGGAGGATGAGGATGAAGGGGGAGACACAGATACAGATACGGACATGGACATGGAGACACCAGCAATTAAGGGATGGGGCAGCGTGGAAGACGACGATGAAATGATGATGCAGCTCGATGCGGCGCGTGTCTTTGAAAGGACAATCGTACAGCTTAACGAGAGGCTCGGGGATTTGGAACCGATTCAAATGTCAGCTGACTGAAGCTATTTTGAAAAGCCACAATTACGGATACACAAGGCAGCGCTATCTTTTGGCAGCTCAGGTGCAACGACTATCCAAACAGCCGGGCTGAATTGGGTAGTTTCAGGCTGGCCTATGTCCTATGCACGGATACGACAGCTGAAAGGTCAGTCTTTGAGCATTGATCAAGGGTCGCTTGGCAGCAGAACCAAAATGTCGGATCCTCTTCGCACAGATATAGCTACTATCAATACGAAGGACAAGCAGCCAGCGGGTTTGAACTATGGAGGAGCTCAACATTCGAGGAACAAAAGGCAGATCAGTGGAGCGAGAAATCAGGTTCAGCTGTCAGTGCATGATGCTTGGCAGGCTATTAATTGATCACATATCGACGGCTCTTGGATCGTGGTTGGCCTCACTACTACAAGAATCATGAAACACATGGTGTCAGATTCTAATTGGTGTCTCCATAGTACCCTACGAACACATTCTAATAAACAGATGAAAAGTATATACAACCTCTACAATTGATTCTTTAAGTGCCTTTCTCTTGAGTATTTAACCTTTCGGTTCGTAGATTCTCGTTGATGATTTACCGTAGCGGAAACTCAATCTCGTTGTCCTAGGGTAGCAAGAAATAGAAAACCGATGGCGCCATGCTCAAAATAGTAAGAGAAGTGTCACATCAGAAAGCTACGAACAGATAGCCCTGCACGATAAGTTGGTCTTACTAAAAAATACTGCCGCCACCTTAACTCAACCACCAAGAAACCAAGTGAAACTTCCAAGAAGAGAAGACTTGTACAATGCTATAACATCTTTTCCTTTTGTTCCTCTCAAAATCATGCCAACGAATGTCCCAGACCATACTAAGCCTGACCCTGCTCTTAGTGGACGCTTAATCCCTGACACCTTAACCTCCTATCTTGAGCCGCGTAGGTTGCCTTACCTCGTTGGTTAATGATTCTCTGCCCTTTTGTTTCAAGTTGCTGCCAAGAACCAAGCAGCACCCATGTTCTCGGTTCGAGACAATTCGCTCTCATCACCATTAAGCGCTCAACATCACGACTGTATGTATGTAGTGTAATTGTGTCGTTTTATTAAACAGCTGAAGAAAAGCAACAGAGAGTCATGTCATTTAGCTCATCTCCGAATCTCTATCGCTAGGTCTGTCCTATACAGGGTTGACATTGGTTAGTGGGCAAAATCCATAATTGCTGCCCCTGGTATTATTTCCGATACACTAGTTCTTAGCCCCGGCTTGAACATCGCCACACCCGCTGTCTCTTTTAAGCTGATGGCTTCATGCGGCATGAGGTTGATGTTAGAAGGACGAGGAATGTGTTGTCTGGTTGTATAGCAGAAGCTTTGTTGTCGTTGGTGGTACTGATACTGCAGCTGATCATCCTGGCAAGGCTTGACCTCGCGCAAGGTAAAGCTCTTGGTCGAGAACCAGAGAGAGGACGAATCCGCAGTGAACAAGTCTGTTCCTGACCGTAGCGTCTCTCATACCCCTGTAGAGTTGGTCTATGCCGCTGTCTAGCTGCAGCCTCTGAGAGTCCATCGTGTCAAACCATCCACTAAGCCTGCTCCTGTGCCTGAACATCACCCGCTGCGTATGTTTGGAACTCGTAGATCCTGGTCTTCTCTCAGCCTGTCCTGTCCGTTTATGCGATTCATGCTGATCAGTGTCCCTCTACCCATCCATAGAATTCATCTACCCCATGTTCTCCAGTCTCATATCCACACCCCTTTGGGGAACTGCCCCGACGACTTTAATATGCCGGGTCTCCTGGTCCTCGCATCTCGTTTTCGTAGAAGGAGTGGAGTCTTTCTTGTCTCGGGTCGCTTGGGTATTATAGACAAGAGAGCGTATATATAGAACATTCCACATGCCAGTGGCATAGATCTCTCTTTCTTGTTCTCCACCACACGTCCAGCCATTCTTTGTGCTTTTTCTCTCTTTTTTTTTTTTTT